>NC_143040.1:6110000-6177500 GCF_057628025.1 Oncorhynchus mykiss | reverse complement strand
TCGTGGAAAGGAGCTCGCGCTCTCCGTCGCCTCCCTCTCCGCATCACTACCATCTTCCTCTGCCGGCTCGGGTGCTGAGCCCATGCAGCTGGGAGGTATCCGCATCTCGACTAAGGAGAGGGAACGGAGAATCACCAACCGCCTCTGTCTCTATTGCGGTGCCGCTGGTCATTTTGTCACTTCATGTCCAGTAAAAGGCCAGAGCTCGTCAGTAAGCGGAGGGCTACTGGTGAGCGCTACTACTCCTGTCTCTCCTTCAAGATCCTGCACTACCTTGTCGGTCCATCTACGCTGGACCGGTTCGTCAGCTTCCTGCAGTGCCTTAATAGACTCTGGGGCGGAGGGCTGTTTTATGGACGAGACCTGGGCTCGGGAACATGACATTCCTCTCAGACAGTTAAAGGAGCCCACGGCCTTGTTCGCCCTGGATGGTAGTCCTCTCCCCAGGATTCAGCGTGAGACGCTACCTTTAACCCTCACTGTTTCTGGTAATCATAGTGAAACCATTTCTTTTTTAATTTTTCGTTCACCTTTTACACCTGTTGTTTTGGGCCATCCCTGGCTAGTTTGTCATAATCCTTCCATTAATTGGTCTAGTGATTCTATCCTCTCCTGGAACGTCTCTTGTCATGTGAAATGTTTAATGTCTGCTATCCCTCCTGTTTCCTCTGTCTCTTCTTCACAGGAGGAGCCTGGTGATTTGACAGGGGTGCCGGAGGAATATCACGATCTGCGCACGGTGTTCAGTCGGTCCAGGGCCACCTCTCTTCCTCCACACCGGTCGTATGATTGTAGTATTGATCTCCTTCCGGGAACCACCCCCCCCCCGGGGTAGACTATACTCTCTGTCGGCTCCCGAACGTAAGGCTCTCGAGGATTATTTGTCTGTAGCTCTTGACGCCGGTACCATAGTCCCCTCCTCCTCTCCCGCCGGAGCGGGGTTTTTTTTTGTCAAGAAGAAGGACGGGTCTCTGCGCCCCTGCATAGATTATCGAGGGCTGAATGACATAACAGTGAAGAATCGTTATCCGCTTCCTCTTATGTCTTCAGCCTTCGAGATCCTGCAGGGAGCCAGGTTTTTCACTAAGTTGGACCTTCGTAACGCTTACCATCTCGTGCGCATCAGGGAGGGGGACGAGTGGAAGACGGCGTTTAACACTCCGTTAGGGCACTTTGAATACCGGGTTCTTCCTTTCGGCCTCGCTAACGCTCCAGCTGTCTTTCAGGCATTAGTCAATGATGTCCTGAGAGACATGCTGAACATCTTTGTTTTCGTTTACCTTGACGATATCCTGATTTTTTCACCGTCACTCCAGATTCATGTTCAGCACGTTCGACGTGTCCTCCAGCGCCTTTTAGAGAATTGTCTTTTTGTGAAGGCTGAGAAGTGCACTTTTCATGCCTCCTCCGTCACATTTCTCGGTTCTGTTATTTCCGCTGAAGGCATTAAGATGGATCCCGCTAAGGTCCAAGCTGTCATTGATTGGCCCGTCCCTAAGTCACGCGTCGAGCTGCAGCGCTTTCTCGGCTTCGCGAACTTCTATCGTCGTTTCATCCGTAATTTCGGTCAGGTGGCAGCTCCTCTCACAGCCCTTACTTCTGTCAAGACGTGCTTTAAGTGGTCCGTTTCCGCCCAGGGAGCTTTTGATCTCCTCAAGAATCGTTTTACATCCGCTCCTATCCTTGTTACACCTGACGTCTCTAGACAGTTCGTTGTCGAGGTTGACGCGTCAGAGGTGGGAGTGGGAGCCATCCTTTCTCAGCGCTCCCTCTCTGACGACAAGGTCCACCCATGCGCGTATTTTTCTCATCGCCTGTCGCCGTCGGAACGTAACTATGATGTGGGTAACCGCGAACTGCTCGCCATCCGGTTAGCCCTAGGCGAATGGCGACAGTGGTTGGAGGGGGCGACCGTTCCTTTTGTCGTTTGGACTGACCATAGGAACCTTGAGTACATCCGTTCTGCCAAACGACTTAATGCGCGTCAGGCGCGTGGGGCGCTGTTTTTCGCTCGTTTCGAGTTCGTGATTTCTTATCGTCCGGGCTCTAAGAACACCAAGCCTGATGCTTTGTCTCGTCTCTTCAGTTCTTCAGTAGCCTCCACTGACCCCGAGGGGATTCTCCCTGAGGGGCGTGTTGTCGGGTTGACTGTCTGGGGAATTGAGAGGCAGGTAAAGCAAGCACTCACTCAAACTCCGTCGCCGCGCGCTTGTCCTAGGAACCTTCTTTTCGTTCCCGTTCCTACTCGTCTGGCCGTTCTTCAGTGGGCTCACTCTGCCAAGTTAGCCGGCCACCCTGGCGTTCGGGGTACGCTTGCTTCCATTCGCCAGCGTTTCTGGTGGCCCACCCGGGAGCATGACACGCGTCGTTTCGTGGCTGCTTGTTCGGTCTGCGCGCAGACTAAGTCCGGTAACTCTCCTCCTGCCGGCCGTCTCAGGCCGCTTCCTATTCCCTCTCGACCGTGGTCTCACATCGCCTTAGATTTTGTCACCGGACTGCCTTCGTCAGCGGGGAAGACTGTTATTCTTACGGTTGTCGATAGGTTCTCTAAGGCGGCTCATTTCATTCCCCTTGCTAAGCTTCCTTCTGCTAAAGAGACGGCACAAATCATCATCGAGAATGTTTTCAGAATTCATGGCCTTCCGTCAGACGTCGTTTCGGACAGAGGTCCGCAATTCACGTCTCAATTTTGGAGGGAGTTTTGCCGTTTGATTGGGGCTTCCGTCAGTCTCTCTTCCGGCTTTCACCCCCAGTCTAACGGTCAAGCAGAACGGGCCAATCAGACTATTGGTCGCATCTTACGCAGTCTTTCTTTTCGCAACCCTGCGTCTTGGTCAGAACAGCTCCCCTGGGCAGAATACGCCCACAACTCGCTTCCTTCGTCTGCGACCGGGCTATCTCCTTTTCAGAGTAGCCTCGGGTACCAGCCTCCGTTGTTCTCATCTCAGTTCGCCGAGTCCAGCGTCCCCTCCGCTCAGGCTTTTGTCCAACGTTGCGAGCGCACCTGGAAGAGGGTCAGGTCTGCACTTTGCCGTTATAGGGCGCAGACTGTGAGAGCTGCTAATAAGCGTAGAACGAAGAGCCCTAGATATTGTCGCGGTCAGAGAGTTTGGCTCTCCACTCAGAACCTTCCCCTTAAGACGGCTTCTCGCAAGTTGACCCCGCGGTTCATTGGTCCATTCCGTATCTCTCAGGTCATTAATCCTGTCGCAGTGCGACTTCTTCTTCCGCGATATCTTCGTCGCGTCCACCCGGTCTTCCATGTCTCCTGTGTTAAGCCCGTTCTTCGCGCCCCCGCTCGTCTTCCCCCCCCCCCCCCCCCCATCCTTGTCGAGGGCGCACCTATCTACAGGGTCCGTAAAATCTTGGACATGCGTCCTCGGGGCCGTGGTCATCAGTACCTAGTTGACTGGGAGGGGTACGGTCCTGAGGAGAGGAGTTGGGTTCCCTCTCGGGACGTGCTGGACCGTGCGCTGATTGATGATTTCCTCCGTTGCCGCCAGGTTTCCTCCTCGAGTGCGCCAGGAGGCGCTCGGTGAGTGGGGGGGTACTGTCATGTACTGTCATGTTGTCTTGTCTCTGTCCTTTCCCTTCACCCTGTCTCCCTCTGCTGGTCGTGTTAGGTTACCTTTTCTCCCCCGCTTTCCCCCAGCTGTCCCTTGTCTCCTCTAACTACCCATTCACCCCGTTCCCCACCTGTTCCCTTTTTCCCTCTGATTAGGTCCCTATATCTCTCTCTGTTTCTGCTCCTGTCCTTGTCGGATTCTTGTTTGTTTGTGTCATTCATGCCTGAACCAGACTGCCGTCATGTTTGCTGTAACCTTGTCCTGTCCTGTCGGAATCTGCCGGTCCATCTGAGCCTACCTATGTTTGGTAATTAAAGAAGCTCTGTTTAAGTTGATTCGCTTTTGGGTCCTCATTCACGCACCGTAACAGCCTTCTATTTTGTGAAGTGCACCAGTCCCTCCTGCAGCAAAGCCTCCCCTCAACATGATGCTGCCACCCCCGTGCTTCACGGTTGGGATGGTGTTCTTCGGCTTGAAAGCCTCCCCTTTTTCATCTTAACATAACGATGATCATTGTGGCCAAACAGTTAATATTTTTGTTTCATCAGACCAGAGGACATTTTTCCAAAAAGTACGATCTTTGTCCCTGTGTGCAGTTGCAAACCGTAGTCTGGGCTTTTTATGGTGGTTTTGGAGCAGTGGCTTCTTCCTTGCTGAGCGGCCTTTCAGGTTATGTCAATATAGGACTCGTTTTACTGTGGATATAGATACTTTTGTACCAGTTTCCTCCAGCATCTTCACAAGGTCCTTTGCTGTTGTTTTGGGATTGATTTGCACTTTTCGCACCAATGTACGTTCATCTCTATTAGACAGACCGCGTCTCCTTCCTGAGCGGTATGGCGACTGCATGGTCCCATGGTGTTTATACTTGCGTACTTTTGTTTGTACAGATTAACATGGTACCTTCAGGCATTTGGAAATTGCTCCCAAGGATGAACCAAACTTGTGGAGGTCTACAATTTTCTTTCTGAGATCTTAGCTGA
Organism: Oncorhynchus mykiss; assembly: GCF_057628025.1. Taxonomy (NCBI): domain Eukaryota; kingdom Metazoa; phylum Chordata; class Actinopteri; order Salmoniformes; family Salmonidae; genus Oncorhynchus; species Oncorhynchus mykiss. The sequence goes on along the minus strand of NC_143040.1, from coordinate 6,172,951 downwards.
TTTTATTTATTTTTTCCCATGATCTCAAGTTTGATGGTAGGCCTTGAAATACATCCACAGGTATACCTCCAATTGACTCAAATGATGTCAATTAGCCTATCAGAAGCTTCTAAAGCCATGACATAATTTTCAGGAATTTTCCAAGTCAACTTAGTGTATGTAAACTTCTGACCCACTGGAATTGTGATACTGGGAATTATAAGTTAAATAACCTGTCTGTAAACAACTGTTTGAAAAATTCCTTGTGAAGAAGAGAGAGAGTGGAGAGAAGAAGAGGGGAGAGAGTAGAGAGTAGAGAGAAGAAGAGAGAGAGCAGAGAGAAGAAGAAGGGAGAGAGTAGAGAGAAGAAGAAGGGAGAGAGTAGAGAGAAGAAGAAGGGAGAGAGTAGAGAGAAGAAGAGGGGAGAGAGTGGAGAGAAGAAGAGGGGAGAGAGCAGAGATAAGAAGAAGGGAGAGACTAGAGAGAATAAGAGGGGAGAGAGCAGAGAGAGGAAGAGGGGAGAGAGCAGAGAGAAGAAGAGGGGAGAGAGTAGAGAGAAGAAGGGAGAGAGCAGAGATAAGAAGAGGGGAGAGAGTAGAGAGAAGAAGAAGGGAGAGAGTAGAGAGAAGAAGAAGGGAGAGAGTAGAGAGAAGAAGAAGGGAGAAAGCAGAGAGAAGAAGAAGGGAGAGAGTAGAGAGAAGAAGAAGGGAGAGAGTGGAGAGAAGAAGGGAGAGAGTAGAGAGAAGAAGGGAGAGAGTAGAGAGCAGAGAGAAGAAGAAGGGAGAGAGTAGAGAGAAGAAGAGGGGAGAGAGCAGAGAGAAGAAGAGGGGAGTAGAGAAGAAGAAGGGAGAGAGTAGAGAGAAGAAGAAGGGAGAGAGTAGAGAGAAGAAGAGGGGAGAGAGTAGAGAGAAGAAGGGAGAGAGTAGAGAAGAAGAAGGGAGAGACTAGAGAGAGGAAGAGGGGAGAGAGCAGAGAGAAGAAGGGAGAAACTAGAGAGAAGAAGAGGGGAGAGAGCAGAGAGAAGAAGAGGGGAGAGAGCAGAGAGAAGAAGAGGGGAGAGAGTAGAGAATAAGAGGGGAGAGAGCAGAGATAAGAAGAGGGGAGAGAGTAGAGAAGAACAAGGGTGAGAGTGGAGAGAAGAAGAAGGGAGAGAGCAGAGAGAAGAAGGGAGGGAGAGAGTAGAGAGAAGAAGAGGGGAGAGAGTAGAGAGAAGAAGAGGGGAGAGAGCAGATAGAAGAAGAAGGGAGAGAGTGGAGAGAAGAAGAGGGGAGAGAGTAGAGAGAAGAAGAAGGGAGAGAGCAGAGAGAAGAAGAAGGGAGAGAGCAGAGAGAAGAAGAAGGGAGAGCAGAGAGAAGAAGAAGGGAGAGAGCAGAGAGAAGAAGAAGGGAGAGAGTGGAGAGAAGTTCTCTAAACATTATCATAGACACCAGACGGACGAGGATAATGTTAATGCTCTTTCCTGTCGTCTTCATATCCACATTCACAGATGAAAAATAAGGTAGAAACATGGATGAAGGACTTTAGGTGACAGTTAGACATTTGAAAAACCGCAGCTCCCCGTTGACTGTCCTCCAGCACGCGTTCCATTTAAAATTTGAATCCAAACGATTTAACAGTCAAAGACACAAGATCAAAGTCTGAGGTAATTGTAGACCTTCAAAGACGTCTCTTAGTGGCCCGACATTCTCACAGACAGATGACAGCCGGAGTAAAGTCAGTAAACCACAACGTTGAAGCGACAGTTAAGACATCTTTTAAAGGTAAAGCTCCTGTTGACTGTCCTCCAGCCGGGTATTTACTACAGCCAATCTCACTGAGACGGAGTGGGATTTACATGTCGAATCACATCGTACAGACGGGGATGCTAATGCCTTTAAACAGGAATACACATGCTTTAATTCAAACAGACACACACTGTCTGATGGAGACACATCTCATAGTTATTATTAGCTATGCTGTGTGTGTGTCTGGCTGATTCTCTCTCTGTGTGTGTGTGTGTGTGTGTGTGTGTGTGTGTGTGTGTGTGTGTGTGAGAACGTGTGTGTGTGTGTGTGTGTGTGTGTGTGTGTGTGTGTGTGTGTGTGTGTGTGTGTGTGTGTGTGTGTGTGTGTGTGTGTGTGTGTGTGTGTGTGTGTGTGTGTGTGTGTGCGTGTGTATCTCTCTCTGTGGTACACCATGATTGACAGCAGACATGAATAGGATTAAGTCCAAGTGGGCCATCGGTCCCTGCAGGAGGCTTCACAGACTTCTGTTGGCAAGGGACAGGAACACACACACACACACACACACACTCAAATACACACACACACACACACACACAGACTACCCACTGTGTCTACCTTCGCAAACACTACACAAACCATGTTTACTTTGCTGTGTGTGTGTATGTGTGTGTGTGTGTGTATGTGTGTGCCTGCGTGTCTGCATGTGTGTGTGTGTGTGTGCTTACCGAGGGTGAGGGGGGCGAACAAGGTGAAGATGAAGAGCAGGCGTGAGGTCCACATGACCTTAGAAGAAGGTGACCCGGAAGTATTGATGATGTTACTTCTTGCTGAACCCCAACGACCTCGGAGGGGGTTACTCCTCTCACAGCTCAGAGATGAAACCTGAAAACGCCTGGAGAGAGGAGATGGGCAATGTTAAAAGATACAGGACAAAGAGAGAGAGAGAGAGAGAGAGAGAGAGAGAGAGAGAGAGAGCGATAATATGACATTTGTAATGTCTTTACTGTTTTGAAACCTCTGTATGTGTAATGTTTACTGTTAATTTTTGTTGTTTTTCACTTTATATATTAACTTTGTATGTTGTCTACCTCACTTGCTTTGGCAATGTTAACACATGTTTCCCATGCCAATAAAGCCCTTGAATTGAATTGAATTGAGAGAGAGAGAGAGAGATAGAGAGAGGAGAGAAAGAGAGACAGATATAGAGAGAGAGACAGAGAGAGAGACAGAGAGAGAGACAGATAGAGAGAGCGAGAGACAGAGAGAGAGAGAAAGAGAGAGGGAGGGAGAGACAGAGACAGAGAGAGAGACAGAGACAGAGAGGGAGAGAGAGAGAGAGAGAGAGAGACAGAGACAGAGAGAGAGACAGAGACAGAGAGGGAGAGAGAGAGAGAGAGAGAGAGAGAGAGAGAGAGAGAGAGAGAGAGAGAGAGAGAGAGAGAGAGAGAGAGAGAGAGAGAGAGAGAGAGAGAGAGAGAGAGAGAGAGAGAGAGAGAGACAGAGACAGAGAGAGAGACAGAGACAGAGAGAGAGAGAGAGAGAGAGAGAGAGAGAGAGAGAGAGAGAGAGAGAGAGACAGAGAGAGAGAGAGAGAGAGAGAGAGAGAGAGAGAGAGAGAGAGAGAGAGAGAGAGAGAGAGAGAGAGAGACAGAGACAGAGAGAGAGACAGAGACAGAGAGAGAGAGAGAGAGAGAGAGAGAGAGAGAGAGAGAGAGAGCAGATAACACGCTGAGACAACAGAACAGACAGCTTGGCGTTAGCACCAGAGTCATATGGTTATGTGGTCATGGTCGTTGGTTCATTAGGTAATACATTAATGCCTGATAGAACGACGAGACAAAATGCTACAATGGCCCACGGAGAAGGACAGACCTTCTGCATCCCAAAATGAAACCGATTTCCTGGACTACAGTTGGTAGAGCACTACTTTAGACTAGAACCTTATAGGTAGTAGTGCACTATATAGGGAACAGGGTTCCATCGTTGCTATGGTCACGTTGCTACGGTCACGTTGCTACGGAGACGTTTGTGTGTGGTTCACTTGGTATTCCTACGCGGTGTGACAGTGTGAGGCGTATTGACATCTGCTGTCACAGTGATAAATGTAGGGGCCTAAATATACCCAAACGGCACCCCCTATTCCCTAGTAAAGTACACTTGTTTAGACATGGGGATCATAGGGAGATGGTGAAAAGTAGTGCACTACATATAGGGAATAGGGAGCCGTTTGGAACACAGAAACACAGTGTGAAATGTATTGATGTTCGTAAACTAATTGTTCATTTCATGCTCGATCTGTTATAAATAATTCACTGTGAGAACCTGGATGCTGTTTGATCGAAAGAAGCATGTTTGAGATGATGTGTCCCAAATAGCACCATATTCACTATGCTGCTGACCCGGGCTCATCAAGCTCTGGTCTAAAGTAGTGCACTATATAGGGAATAGGGCTCTGGTCTAAAGTAGTGCACTATATAGGGCATAGGGCTCTGGTCTAAAGTAGTTCACGATGTAGGGAATAGGGCTCTGGTCTAAAGTAGTGTACTATATAGGGAATAGGGCTCTGGTCTAAAGTAGTTCACTATATAGGGAATAGGGCTCTGGTCTAAAGTAGTGTACTATATAGGGAATAGGGCTCTGGTCTAAAGTAGTTCACTATATAGGGAATAGGGCTCTGGTCTAAAGTAGTGCACTATATAGGGCATAGGGCTCTGGTCTAAAGTAGTTCACGATGTAGGGAATAGGGCTCTGGTCTAAAGTAGTGTACTATATAGGGAATAGGGCTCTGGTCTAAAGTAGTTCACTATATAGGGAATAGGGCTCTGGTCTAAAGTAGTTCACTATATAGGGAATAGGGCTCTGGTCTAAAGTAGTGTACTATATAGGGAATAGGGCTCTGGTCTAAAGTAGTGCACTATATAGGGAATAGGGCTCTGGTCTAAAGTAGTGCACTATATAGGGAATAGGGCTCTGGTCTAAAGTAGTGTACTATATAGGGAATAGGGCTCTGGTCTAAAGTACTGCACTATATAGGGAATAGGGCTCTGGTCACTAGTAGTTCACTATATCGGGAATAGGGCTCTGGTCGAAAGTAGTGCACTATATAGGGAATAGGGCCCTGGCCTAAAGTAGTGCACTATATAGGGAATAGGGCTCTGGTCTAAAGTAGTGCACTATATAGGGACTAGGGCCCTGGCCTAAAGTAGTGCACTATATAGGGAATAGGGCTCTGGTCTAAAGTAGTGCACTATATAGGGAATAGGGCTCTGGTCTAAAGTAGTGCACTATATAGGGACTAGGGCTCTGGTCTAAAGTAGTGCACTATATAGGGAATAGGGCTCTGGTCTAAAGTAGTGCACTATATAGGGAATAGGGCTCTGGTCTAAAGTAGTGCACTATATTTGGAAAATGGTGTCATTTGGACGCAGCCGATGAATCAGGTCTCAGGACTATTTTATCTCATTTGTTCCTATGTATCCATCCATCCTTCCCCTCCATCCATCCATCCATTCATCCATCCATCACTCTATCCCTCTGTCAATCCCTCCCTCCATCCATCCATCCATCCATCTATCCCTCTGTCAATCCCTCCCTCCCTCCATCCCTGCATCCATCCCTCCATCTACCGTTCCATTAATCCCTCCCTCCCTCGCTCCCTCCCTCCCTCCCTCCCTCCCTCCCTCCCTCCCTCCCTACATCAATCCATCCATCTCTACATCAATCCCTCCCTCCCTCCATCCCTCCCTCCCTCCCTCCCTCCCTCCCACCCTCCCTCCCTCCCTCCCTCCCTCCATCCATCTCTACATCCACCCATCCCTCCATCCCTCCATCTCTCCATCCATCCCTTGGTCTAAGACAAATATTAGTGTGTATGTTTGACAACCAGAGAGGACCATGGGAAATCCATCAGCTGTAATAGAGACTATTGATCTGCAGAGTGATTGCAGCGTTGTGGAAACACACACACACACACACGTCTGTCGTATCACACTGTGAGAGAAACAGGAGGAACCATTTCAGTTCTCTTATATCAAGCCAGTCATCTCAACCTTTTCTCTTGTTGTTATAGTTTATATAACTTCATATAACTGAGATACAGTGCCTTGCGAAAGTATTCGGCCCCCTTGAACTTTGCAACCTTTTGCCACATTTCAGGCTTCAAACATAAAGATATAAAACTGTATTTTTTTGTGAAGAATCAACAACAAGTGGGACACAATCATGAAGTGGAACGACATTTATTGGATATTTCAAACTTTTTTAACAAATCAAAAACTGAAAAATTGGGCGTGCAAAATTATTCAGCCCCTTTACTTTCAGTGCAGCAAACTCTCTCCAGAAGTTCAGTGAGGATCTCTGAATGATCCAATGTTGACCTAAATGACTAATGATGATAAATACAATCCACCTGTGTGTAATCAAGTCTCTGTATAAATGCACCTGCACTGTGATAGTCTCAGAGGTCCGTTAAAAGCGCAGAGAGCATCATGAAGAACAAGGAACAACACCAGGCAGGTCCGAGATACTGTTGTGAAGAAGTTTAAAGCCGGATTTGGATACAACAAGATTTCCCAAGCTTTAAACATCCCAAGGAGCACTGTGCAAGCGATAATATTGAAATGGAAGGAGTATCAGACCACTGCAAATCTACCAAGACCTGGCCGTCCCTCTAAACTTTCAGCTCATACAAGGAGAAGACTGATCAGAGATGCAGCCAAGAGGCCCATGATCACTCTGGATGAACTGCAGAGATCTACAGCTGAGGTGGGAGACTCTGTCCATAGGACAACAATCAGTCGTATATTGCACAAATCTGGCCTTTATGGAAGAGTGGCAAGAAGAAAGCCATTTCTTAAAGATATCCATAAAAAGTGTTGTTTAAAGTTTGCCACAAGCCACCTGGGAGACACACCAAACATGTGGAAGAAGGTGCTCTGGTCAGATGAAACCAAAATTGAACTTTTTGGCAACAAAGCAAAACGTTATGTTTGGCGTAAAAGCAACACAGCTGAACACACCATCCCCACTGTCAAACATGGTGGTGGCAGCATCATGGTTTGGGCCTGCTCCAAAACATAAAGCAAAATCTACAATGGAATGGTTCAAAAATAAACATATCCAGGTGTTAGAATGGCCAAGTCAAAGTCCAGACCTGAATCCAATCGAGAATCTGTGGAAAGAACTGAAAACTGCTGTTCACAAATGTTCTCCATCCAACCTCACTGAGCTCAAGCTGTTTCGCAAGGAGGAATGGGAAAAAAATTCAGTCTCTCGATGTGCAAAACTGATAGAGACATACCCCAAGCGACTTACAGCTGTAATCGCAGCAAAAGGTGGCGCTACAAAGTATTAACTTAAGGGGGCTGAATAATTTTGCACGCCCAATTTTTCCGTTTTTGATTTGTTAAAAAAGTTTGAAATATCCAATAAATGTCGTTCCACTTCATGATTGTGTCCCACTTGTTGTTGATTCTTCACAAAAAAATACAGTTTTATATCTTTATGTTTGAAGCCTGAAATGTGGCAAAAGGTCGCAAAGTTCAAGGGGGCCGAATACTTTCGCAAGGCACTGTATATATTTTTCTGTCGTATCACACTGTGAGAGAAACAGGAGGAACCATTTCAGTTATCTTATATCAAGCCAGTCATCTCAACCTTTTCTCTTGTTATTATAGTTTATATAAATGTAATATATATATAACTTTATATAACTGTAATATATATAACTTTATATAACTGTAATATACATATATAACTTTATATAACTGTAATATATATATATATATAACTTTATATAACTGTAATATATATAACTTTATATAACTGTAATATACATATATAACTTTATATAACTGTAATATATATATATAACTTTATATAACTGTAATATATATATAACTTTATATAACTGTAATATATATAACTTTATATACCTGTAATATATATAACTTTATATAACTGTAATATATATATATAACTTTATATAACTGTAATATATATAACTTTATATAACTGTAATATATATATATAACTTTATATAACTGTAATATATATATAACTTTATATAACTGTAATATATATAACTTATATAACTGTAATATATATAACTTTATATAACTGTAATATATATAACTTTATATAACTGTAATATATATATATATAACTTTATATAACTGTAATATATATATAACTTTATATAACGGTAATATATATAACTTTATATAACTGTAATATATATATATATATAACTTTATATAACTGTAATATATATATAACTTTATATAACGGTAATATATATATATATCTTTATATAACTGTAATATATATAACTTTATATAACTGTAATATATATATATAACTTTATATTACTGTAATATATATAACTTTATATAACTGTAATATATATATATAACTTTATATAACTGTAATATATATATAACTTTATATAACGGTAATATATATATAACTTTATATAACTGTAATATATCTAACTTCATATAACTTTATATAACTGTAATATATATAACTTTATATAACTGTAATATATATAACTTCATATAACTTTATATAACTGTAATATGTCCAACTTCATATAACTTTATATAACTGTAATATATCTAACTTCATATAACTGTAATATGTCCAACTTCATATAACTTTATACAACTGTAATATATATATAACTGTATATAACTGCAATATATATAACTGTAATATATATAACTGTAATATATATAACTTTATATAACTGTAATATATATAAATTTATATAACTGTAATATATATACATTTATATAACTGTAATATTTTTAACTGTATATAACTGTAATATATATAAATTTATATAACTGTAATATATATATATATATAACTTTATATAACTGTAATATATATAACTTTATATAACTGTAATATATCTAACTTCATATAACTTTATATAACTGTAATATATATAACTGTATATAACTGCAATATATATAACTGTAATATATATAACTGTAATATATATAACTTTATATAACTGTAATATATATAACTTTATATAACTGTAATATATATATATATAACTTTATATAACTGTAATATATATATAACTTTATATAACGGTAATATATATATATATATAACTTTATATAACTGTAATATATATAACTTTATATAACTGTAATATATATATATAACTTTATATAACTGTAATATATATAACTTTATATAACTGTAATATATATAACTTTATATAACTGTAATATATATATATAACTTTATATAACTGTAATATATATATAACTTTATATAACGGTAATATATATAACTTTATATAACTGTAATATATATATATATATAACTTTATATAACTGCAATATATATATAACTTTATATAACGGTAATATATATATATATCTTTATATAACTGTAATATATATAACTTTATATAACTGTAATATATATATATAACTTTATATAACTGTAATATATATAACTTTATATAACTGTAATATATATATATAACTTTATATAACTGTAATATATATATAACTTTATATAACGGTAATATATATATAACTTTATATAACTGTAATATATCTAACTTCATATAACTTCATATAACTGTAATATATATAACTTTATATAACTGTAATATATATAACTTCATATAACTTTATATAACTGTAATATGTCCAACTTCATATAACTTTATATAACTGTAATATATCTAACTTCATATAACTGTAATATGTCCAACTTCATATAACTTTATATAACTGTAATATATATATAACTGTATATAACTGCAATATATATAACTGTAATATATATAACTGTAATATATATAACTTTATATAACTGTAATATATATAAATTTATATAACTGTAATATATATACATTTATATAACTGTAATATTTTTAACTGTATATAACTGTAATATATATAAATTTATATAACTGTAATATATATATATATATATAACTTTATATAACTGTAATATATATAACTTTATATAACTGTAATATATCTAACTTCATATAACTTTATATAACTGTAATATATATAACTGTATATAACTGCAATATATATAACTGTAATATATATAACTGTAATATATATAACTTTATATAACTGTAATATATCTAACTTCATATAACTGTAATATATCTAACTTCATATAACTTTATATAATTGTAATATATCTAACTTCATATAACTGTATATAACTGTAATATATCTAACTTCATATAACTGCAATATAACTGTAATATATCTAACTTCATATAACTGTATATACCTGTAATATATATAACTTTATATAACTGTAATATATATAACTTTATATAACTGTAATATATCTAACTTCATATAACTTTATATAACTGTAATATGTCCAACTTCATATAACTTTATATAACTGTAATATATATAACTGTATATAACTGCAATATATATAACTGTAATATATATAACTGTAATATATATAACTTTATATAACTGTAATATATATAAATTTATATAACTGTAATATATACATTTATATAACTGTAATATATATATAACTTTATATAACTGTAATATATATACATTTATATAACTGTAATATATATATACATTTTTATAACTGTAATATTTTTAACTGTATATAACTGTAATATATAACTTTATATAACTGTAATATATATATATATATAACTTTATATAACTGTAATATATATAACTTTATATAACTGTAATATATATATATAACTTTCTATAACTGTAATATATATATAACTTTATATAACTGTAATATATATATAACTTTATATAACTGTAATATATATATAACTTTATTTAACTGTAATATATCTAACTTCATATAACTTTATATAACTGTAATATATATAACTTCATTTAACTGTAATATGTCTAACTTCATATAACTTTATATAACTGTAATATATATATATAACTTTATATAACTGTAATATATATATAACTTTATATAACTGTAATATATATATAACTTTATATAACTGTAATATATCTAACTTCATATAACTTTATATAACTGTAATATATCTAACTTCATATAACTGTAATATGTCCAACTTCATATAACTTTATATAACTGTAATATATATAACTGTATATAACTGCAATATATATAACTGTAATATATATAACTGTAATATATATAACTTTATATAACTGTAATATATATACATTTATATAACTGTAATATATATACATGTATATAACTGTAATATTTTTAACTGTATATAACTGTAATATATATACATTTATATAACTGTAATATATATACATTTATATAACTGTAATATGTCCAACTTCATATAACTTTATATAACTGTAATATATATAACTTTATATAACTGTAATATATATACATGTATATAACTGTAATATTTTTAACTGTATATAACTGTAATATATATAACTTTATATAACTGTAATATATATAACTTTATATAACTGTAATATATCTAACTTCATATAACTTTATATAACTGTAATATGTCCAACTTCATATAACTTTATATAACTGTAATATATATATAACTTTATATAACTGTAATATATATACATTTATATAACTGTAATATTTTTTAACTGTATATAACTGTAATATACATATATAACTTTATATGACTGTAATATATATAACTTTATATAACTGTAATATATATAACTTTATATACATGTAATATATATAACTGTATATAACTGTATTATATATAACTGCAATATATATAACTGTAATATATATAACTTTATATAACTTTATATAACTGTAATATGTCTAACTTTATATAACTTTATATAACTGTAATATATATAACTGTAATATATATAACTTTATATAACTGTAATATATATATAACTGTAATATATATATAACTTTATATAGCTGTATAATACATAACTTTATATAACTCTAATATATATAACTGTAATATGTATATAGCTGTAATATATATATAACTGTAATATATATAACTTTATATAACTGTAATATATATAACTTTATATAACTGTAATATATATAACTTTATATAACTGTAATATATATAACTTTATATACCTGTAATATATATAACTGTAATATATATAACTTTATATAACTGTAATATATATAACTTTATATGCCTGTAATATATATAACTGTAATATATATATAACTTTATATAACTGTAATATATATATAACTGTAATATATATAACTTTATATAACTGTAATATATATAACTGTAATATATATAACTTTATATAACTGTAATATATATAACTGTAATATATATAACTTTATATAACTGTAATATATATACAATTGTATATAACTGTAATATATATAACTTTATATGACTGTAATATATATAACTTTATATAACTGTAATATATATAACTTTATATAACTGTAATATATATAACTTTATATAACTGTAATATATATATAACTTTAGATAACTGTAATATATATAACTTTATATAACTGTAATATATATAACTTTATATAACTGTAATATATATAACTTTATATAACTGTAATATATATAACTTTATATACCTGTAATATATATAACTTTATATAACTGTAATATATATACAATTGTATATAACTGTAATATATATAACTTTATATAACTGTAATATATATATAACTTTATATGACTGTAATATATAACTTTATATAACTGTAATATATATAACTTTATATAACTGTAATATATATATATAACTTTATATAACTGTAATATATATAACTTTATATAACTGTAATATATATAACTTTATATAACTGTAATATATATATATATATAACTTTATATAACTGTAATATATATAACTTTATATAACTGTAATATATATAACTTTATATAACTGTAATATATATATATATAACTTTATATAACTGTAATATATATAACTTTATATAACTGTAATATATATATATAACTTTATATAACTGTAATATATATAACTTTATATAACTGTAATATACATAACTTTATATAACTGTAATATATATAACTTTATATAACTGTAATATATATATATAACTTGATATAACTGTAATATATATAACTTGATATAACTGTAATATATATAACTGTAATATATATAACTTTATATAACTGTAATATATATATAACTTTATATAACTGTAATATATATAACTTTATATAACTGTAATATATATATAACTTTATATAACTGTAATATATATAACTTTATATAACTGTAATATATATAACTTTATATAACTGTAATATATATAACTTTATATAACTGTAATATATATATATATATAACTTGATATAACTGTAATATATATAACTTTATATAACTGTAATATATATAACTGTAATATATATAACTTTATATAACTGTAATATATATAACTTTATATAACTGTAATATACATAACTTTATATAACTGTAATATATATATATAACTTTATATAACTGTAATATATATAACTGTATACGGTCATATATATATATATCATATCACTAGAGCCCAACTACAGTCCAGTCTAATCACATCACTACTACAGTCCAGTCTAATCATCACTACTACAGTGCAGTCTAATCATCATTACATCACTACTACAGTCCAGTCTAATCATATCACTACATCACTACTACAGTCCAGTCTAATCATCACTACTACAGTCCAGTCTAATCATATCACTACATCACTACTTCAGTCCAGTCTAATCATATCACTACATCACTACTACAGTCCAGTCTAATCATCACTACTACAGTCCAGTCTAATCATCACTACTACAGTCCAGTCTAATTATCACTACTACAGTCCAGTCTAATCATATCACTACATCACTACTACAGTCCAGTCTAATCACATAACTACATCACTACTACAGTCCAGTCTAATCATCACTACTACAGTCCAGTCTAATCATCACTACTACAGTCCAGTCTAATCATCACTACTACAGTCCAGTCTAATCATCACTACTACAGTCCAGTCTAATCATCACTACTACAGTCCAGTCTAATCATCACCACATCACTACTACAGTCCAGTCTAATCATCACTACTACAGTCCAGTCTAATCATATCACTACATCACTACTACAGTCCAGTCTACTCATCACTACATCACTACTACAGTCCAGTCTAATCATCACTACATCACTATTACAGTCCAGTCTAATCATCACTACTACAGTCCAGTCTAATCATATCACTACATCACTACTACAGTCCAGTCTAATCATCACTACATCACTACTACAGTCCAGTCTAATCATCACTACTACAGTCCAGTCTAATCATATCACTACATCACTACTACAGTCCAGTCTAATCATCACTACTACAGTCTAGTCTAATCATCACTACTACAGTCCAGTCTAATCATCACTACTACAGTCCAGTCTAATCATATCACTACATCACTACTACAGTCCAGTCTAATCATCACTACTACAATCCAGTCTAATCATCACTACTAGAGTCCAGTCTAATCATCACTACTACAGTCCAGTCTAATCACATCACTACATCACTACTACAGTCCAGTCTAATCATCACTACTACAGTCCAGTCTAATCACATCACTACATCACTACTACAGTCCAGTCTAATCATCACTACTACAGTCCAGTCTAATCATCACTACATCACTACTACAGTCCAGTCTAATCACATCACTACATCACTACTACAGTCCAGTCTAATCACCACTACTACAGTCCAGTCTAATCATCACTACTACAGTCCAGTCTAATCACATCACTACTTCACTACTACAGTCCAGTCTAATCATCACTACTACAGTCCAGTCTAATCACATCACTACATCACTACTACAGTCCAGTCTAATCATCACTACTACAGTCCAGTCTAATCATCACTACATCACTACTACAGTCCAGTCTAATCACATCACTACATCACTACTACAGTCCAGTCTAATCATCACTACATCACTACTACAGTCCAGTCTAATCACATCACTACATCACTACTACAGTCCAGTCTAATCATCACTAATACAGTCCAGTCTAATCATCACTACTACAGTCCAGTCTAATCATCACTACTACAGTCCAGTCTAATCACATCACTACATCACTACTACAGTCCAGTCTAATCATCACTACATCACTACTACAGTCCAGTCTAATCACATCACTACATCACTACTACAGTCCAGTCTAATCATCACTACATCACTACTACAGTCCAGTCTAATCACATCACTACATCACTACTACAGTCCAGTCTAATCACCACTACTACAGTCCAGTCTAATCATCACTACTACAGTCCAGTCTAATCATATCACTACATCACTACTACAGTCCAGTCTAATCATCACTACATCACTACTACAGTCCAGTCTAATCATCACTACTACAGTCCAGTCTAATCATATCACTACATCACTACTACAGTCCAGTCTAATCATCACTACTACAGTCTAGTCTAATCATCACTACTACAGTCCAGTCTAATCATCACTACTACAGTCCAGTCTAATCATATCACTACATCACTACTACAGTCCAGTCTAATCATCACTACTACAATCCAGTCTAATCATCACTACTAGAGTCCAGTCTAATCATCACTACTACAGTCCAGTCTAATCACATCACTACATCACTACTACAGTCCAGTCTAATCATCACTACTACAGTCCAGTCTAATCACATCACTACATCACTACTACAGTCCAGTCTAATCATCACTACTACAGTCCAGTCTAATCATCACTACATCACTACTACAGTCCAGTCTAATCACATCACTACATCACTACTACAGTCCAGTCTAATCACCACTACTACAGTCCAGTCTAATCATCACTACTACAGTCCAGTCTAATCACATCACTACTTCACTACTACAGTCCAGTCTAATCATCACTACTACAGTCCAGTCTAATCACATCACTACATCACTACTACAGTCCAGTCTAATCATCACTACTACAGTCCAGTCTAATCATCACTACATCACTACTACAGTCCAGTCTAATCACATCACTACATCACTACTACAGTCCAGTCTAATCATCACTACATCACTACTACAGTCCAGTCTAATCACATCACTACATCACTACTACAGTCCAGTCTAATCATCACTAATACAGTCCAGTCTAATCATCACTACTACAGTCCAGTCTAATCATCACTACTACAGTCCAGTCTAATCACATCACTACATCACTACTACAGTCCAGTCTAATCATCACTACATCACTACTACAGTCCAGTCTAATCACATCACTACATCACTACTACAGTCCAGTCTAATCATCACTACATCACTACTACAGTCCAGTCTAATCACATCACTACATCACTACTACAGTCCAGTCTAATCACCACTACTACAGTCCAGTCTAATCATCACTACTACAGTCCAGTCTAATCATATCACTACATCACTACTACAGTCCAGTCTAATCATCACTACTACAGTCCAGTCTAATCATATCACTACATCACTACTACAGTCCAGTCTAATCACATCACTACATCACTACTACAGTCCAGTCTAATCATCACTACTACAGTCCAGTCTAATCATCACTACTACAGTCCAGTCTAATCATCACTACTACAGTCCAGTCTAATCATCACTACATCACTACTACAGTCCAGTCTAATCATCACTACTACAGTCCAGTCTAATCATATCACTACATCACTACTACAGTCCAGTCTAATCACATCACTACATCACTACATCACTACTACAGTCCAGTCTAATCATCACTACTACAGTCCAGTCTAATCATCACTACTACAGTCCAGTCTAATCATATCACTACATCACTACTTCAGTCCAGTCTAATCATCACTAATACAGTCCAGTCTAATAATATCACTACATCACTACTACAGTCCAGTCTAATCACATCACTACATCACTACTACAGTCCAGTCTAATCACCACTACTACAGTCCAGTCTAATCACCACTACTACAGTCCAGTCTAATCATCACTACTACAGTCCAGTCTAATCACATCACTACATCACTACTACAGTCCAGTCTAATCATCACTACTACAGTCCAGTCTAATCATCACTATATCACTACTACAGTCCAGTCTAATCATCACTACATCACTACTACAGTCCAGTCTAATCATATCACTACATCACTACTACAGTCCAGTCTAATCACATCACTACAGCACTACTACAGTCCAGTCTAATCACATCACTACATCACTACTACAGTCCAGTCTAATCATCACTACTACAGTCCAGTCTAATCACATCACTACATCACTACTACAGTCCAGTCTAATCATCACTACTACAGTCCAGTCTAATCACCACTACTACAGTCCAGTCTAATCACCACTACTACAGTCCGGTCTAATCATCACTACTACAGTCCAGTCTAATCATCACTACATCACTACTACAGTCCGGTCTAATCATCACTACTACAGTCCAGTCTAATCATTACTACATCACTACTACAGTCCAGTCTAATCATCACTACATCACTACTACAGTCCAGTCTAATCATATCACTACATCACTACTACAGTCCAGTCTAATCATCACTACTACAGTCCAGTCTAATCATCACTACTACAGTCCAGTCTAATCATCACTACTACAGTCCAGTCTAATCACCACTACTACAGTCCAGTCTAATCATCACTACTACAGTCCAGTCTAATCATCACTACTACAGTCCAGTCTAATCATATCACTACATCACTACTACAGTCCAGTCTAATCATCACTACTACAGTCCAGTCTAATCACCACTACTACAGTCCAGTCTAATCATCACTACTACAGTCCAGTCTAATCATCACTACTACAGTCCAGTCTAATCATCACTACATCACTACTACAGTCCAGTCTAATCACCACTACTACAGTCCAGTCTAATCATCACTACTACAGTCCAGTCTAATCATCACTACTACAGTCCAGTCTAATCATATCACTACATCACTATAGCCCAACTATAGGACATCTAACATGCTACTTACTGTAAGTGGTCAGATTTGTCCTAACATGCCCCCTGATTTCTCTCTCAACATCCTGCTAATGGACTTTCACTAGTTAAAACCCAACAGTCTCTCTCAACATCCTGCTAATGGACTTTCACTAGTTAAAACACAACAGTATCTCTCAACATCCTGCTAATGGACTTTCACTAGTTAAAACACAACAGTCTCTCTCAACATTCTGCTAATGGACTTTCACTAGTTAAAACACAACAGTCTCTCTCAACATCCTACTAATGGACTTTCACTAGTTAAAACACAACAGTCTCTCTCAACATCCTGCTAATGGACTTTCACTAGTTAAAACACAACAGTCTCTCTCAACATCCTGCTAATGGACTTTCACTAGTTAAAACACAACAGTCTCTCTCAACATTCTACTAATGGACTTTAACTAGTTAACTAGTTAAAACACAACAGTATCTCTCAACATTCTACTAATGGACTTTAACTAGTTAAAACACAACAGTCTCTCTCAACATCCTACTAATGGACTTTAACTAGTTAACTAGTTAAAACACAACAGTATCGCTCAACATTCTACTAATGGACTTTAACTAGTTAACTAGTTAAAACACAACAGTATCTCTCAACATCCTACTAATGGACTTTAACTAGTTAACTAGTTAAAACACAACAGTATCGCTCAACATTCTACTAATGGACTTTAACTAGTTAACTAGTTAAAACACAACAGTATCTCTCAACATCCTACTAATGGACTTTAACTAGTTAACTAGTTAAAACACAACAGTATCGCTCAACATTCTACTAATGGACTTTAACTAGTTAACTAGTTAAAACACAACAGTATCTCTCAACATCCTACTAATGGACTTTAACTAGTTAACTAGTTAAAACACAACAGTATCTCTCAACATCCTACTAATGGACTTTAACTAGTTAACTAGTTAAAACACAACAGTCTCTCTCAACATTCTACTAATGGACTTTAACTAGTTAACTAGTTAAAACACAACAGTATCTCTCAACATCCTGCTAATGGACTTTAACTAGTTAAAACACAACAGTATCTCTCAACATCCTGCTAATGGACTTTAACTAGTTAACTAGTTAAAACACAACAGTATCTCTCAACATCCTACTAATGGACTTTAACTAGTTAAAACACAACAGTATCTCTCAACATTCTACTAATGGACTTTCACTAGTTAAAACACAACAGTATCTCTCAACATCCTGCTAATGGACTTTAACTAGTTAACTAGTTAAAACACAACAGTATCTCTCAACATTCTACTAATGGACTTTAACTAGTTAAAACACAACAGTATCTCTCAACATCCTGCTAATGGCCTTTCACTAGTTAAAACACAACAGTATCTCTCAACATTCTACTAATGGACTTTAACTAGTTAAAACACAACAGTATCTCTCAACATTCTACTAATGGACTTTAACTAGTTAAAACACAACAGTATCTCTCAACATCCTGCTAATGGACTTTCACTAGTTAAAACACAACAGTATCTCTCAACATCCTGCTAATGGACTTTCACTAGTTAAAACACAACAGTATCTCTCAACATTCTACTAATGGACTTTAACTAGTTAACTAGTTAAAACACAACAGTCTCTCTCAACATCCTGCTAATGGACTTTCACTAGTTAAAACACAACAGTATCTCTCAACATCCTAGTAATGGACTTTAACTAGTTAAAACACAATAGTATCTCTCAACATCCTGCTAATGGACTTTAACTGGTTAAAACACAACAGTCTCTCACGCCCCATCAACTTTAGTCAAACCACTCAATGACCTCAACCCGTTCTGATCGATTGCTGCTTAACTCAATGCAACATGAGCTGTTTAGACCAGCTGTCCTAGACCGCATCCCAAATTGCACCCCCCCCCCCCCCCCCCCCCCCCCCTATATGGGCTCTGGTCCAAAGTAGTGCACTATAAAGGGTACCATTTGGAACGGATCCTAACAGGAACACGGCCCTCAGCAACATATGGCCAAAGCCCACCAGTCAAATCATTCCATTATGACTCCATGATTCTATTGTTCCGTGGTTCCAAAGACAGGTTCTGCAGTTCCATATGTTCCGTCTGACGGTTTTATAAACCCTGTCCAGGACGATGTCACATGTCATTATGGAGACTGAGATGAACGAGCTGTTATTATCATCGGATGAGCTTTACACTAAAGTCAAACCGGTCCGTTATTTTATAGCTGATTTTATAGGCTTCAATAAATCCATACAGCCTGGTATTTACTTCATTAGTAATGCATAGAGTAACAGTTATACAGGCTGCTATATAATTGGTTAAAAGATCAGGAAGTGAAAGTACATGATGTAAATGATTAGTTAATGGCATTTAAATGTTGTTTTCTGAATTTATGTGTTGCAGTATTTTTATTTATTTAGTTGAATTTTAACCCTTTTTTCCCCCATTTCGTGGTATCTTATTGTTTTTAGTAGTTACTATCTTGTCCCATCTCTATAACTCCCGTACGGGCTCGGGAGAGACAAAGGTTGAAAGTCATGCGTCCTCCGATACACAACCCAACCAAGCTGCACTGCTTCTTAACACAGCACGCATCCAAGCCGCACCAATGTGTCGGAGGAAACACCGTGCACCTGGCACACTGTGCCCGGCCCGCCACAGGAGTCACTGGTGCGCAATGAGACAAGGGCCTCCCTAACCCAGATGACACTAGGCCAATTGTGTGTCGCCCCACTGACCTCCCGGTCGCGGCCAGTTACGACAGAGCCTGGGCACGAACCCAGAGTCTCTGGTGGCACAGCTGGCGCTGCAGTACAGCGCCCTTAACCACTGCGCCACCCGGGAGGCCGTATTGCAGTATGTTATTATTTTATCTTTATTTAACTAGGCAAGTCAGTTAAAGAACACATTGTTATTTACAATGTCAGCCTACAGTGGGTTAACTGCCTGTTCAGGGGCAGAATGACAGCCTACCAGGGAACAGTGGGGTTAACTGCCTTGTTCAGGGACAGAATGACAGCCTACCAGGGAACAGTGGGTTAACTGCCTTGTTCAGGGACAGAATGACAGCCTACCAGGGAACAGTGGGGTTTAACTGCCTTGTTCAGGGACAGAATGACAGCCTACCAGGGAACAGTGGGGTTAACTGCCTTGTTCAGGGACAGAATGACAGCCTACCAGGGAACAGTGGGGTTAACTGCCTTGTTCCGGGACAGAATGACAGCCTACCAGGGAACAGTGGGTTAACTGCCTTGTTCCGGGACAGAATGACAGCCTACCAGGGAACAGTGGGGTTAACTGCCTTGTTCCGGGACAGAATGACAGCCAACCAGGGAACAGTGGGGTTAACTGCCTTGTTCCGGGACAGAATGACAGCCAACCAGGGAACAGTGGGGTTAACTGCCTTGTTCCGGGACAGAATGACAGCCTACCAGGGAACAGTGGGTTAACTGCCTTGTTCCGGGACAGAATGACAGCCTACCAGGGAACAGTGGGTTAACTGCCTTGTTCCGGGACAGAATGACAGCCTACCAGGGAACAGTGGGGTTAACTGCCTTGTTCCGGGACAGAATGACAGCCTACCAGGGAACAGTGGGGTTAACTGCCTTGTTCAGGGACAGAATGACAGCCTACCAGGGAACAGTGCAGTTAACTGCCTTGTTCAGGGACAGAATGACAGCCTACCAGGGAACAGTGGGGTTAACTGCCTTGTTCCGGGACAGAATGACAGCCTACCAGGGAACAGTGGGGTTAACTGCCTTGTTCCGGGACAGAATGACAGCCTACCAGGGAACAGTGGGGTTAACTGCCTTGTTCAGGGACAGAATGACAGCCTACCAGGGAACAGTGGGGTTAACTGCCTTGTTCAGGGACAGAATGACAGCCTACCAGGGAACAGTGGGGTTAACTGCCTTGTTCCGGGACAGAATGACAGCCTACCAGGGAACAGTGGGGTTAACTGCCTTGTTCCGGGACAGAATGACAGCCTACCAGGGAACAGTGGGGTTAACTGCCTTGTTCAGGGACAGAATGACAGCCTACCAGGGAACAGTGGGTTAACTGCCTTGTTCAGGGACAGAATGACAGCCTACCAGGGAACAGTGGGGTTTAACTGCCTTGTTCAGGGACAGAATGACAGCCAACCAGGGAACAGTGGGGTTAACTGCCTTGTTCAGGGACAGAATGACAGCCTACCAGGGAACAGTGGGGTTAACTGCCTTGTTCCGGGACAGAATGACAGCCTACCAGGGAACAGTGGGGTTAACTGCCTTGTTCCGGGACAGAATGACAGCCTACCAGGGAACAGTGGGGTTAACTGCCTTGTTCAGGGACAGAATGACAGCCTACCAGGGAACAGTGGGGTTTAACTGCCTTGTTCAGGGACAGAATGACAGCCTACCAGGGAACAGTGGGGTTTAACTGCCTTGTTCAGGGACAGAATGACAGCCTACCAGGGAACAGTGGGTTTAACTGCCTTGTTCAGGGACAGAATGACAGCCTACCAGGGAACAGTGGGGTTAACTGCCTTGTTCAGGGACAGAATGACAGCCTACCAGGGAACAGTGGGGTTAACTGCCTTGTTCAGGGACAGAATGACAGCCTACCAGGGAACAGTGGGTTTAACTGCCTTGTTCAGGGACAGAATGACAGCCTACCAGGGAACAGTGGGGTTTAACTGCCTTGTTCAGGGACAGAATGACAGCCTACCAGGGAACAGTGGGGTTAACTGCCTTGTTCAGGGACAGAATGACAGCCTACCAGGGAACAGTGGGTTTAACAGCCTTGTTCAGGGACAGAATGACAGATGTTGTACTTGTCAGCTCAACCTTTCAGTTACTAGTCCAACACTCTAACCACTAGTCTACCTGCCTCCCCAGGTAACTCTCTGTATCCTTCACATTAACCTCTAATCATAATTATTTGTTCTGTTTCATCTTCATAACAATATAATGAAGTTCCAGGTGGAAATTATAATGTTTGAAGAGGTAAAAAATATATATATAAACAGTAAATGAAGATCGATATCCATAAAACTGATGTTCACTACAGTTCAGGTGACAAGGAAACCTTTTCCCAGTGACCTGATCAATAAGATGGGCCTGTGTGTGTGTATGTGTGTGTGTGTGTGTGTGTGTGAAACCTTTTCCCAGTGACCTGATCAATAAGATGGGCCTGTGTGTATGTGTGTGTGTGTGTGTGTGTGTGTGTGTGTGAAACCTTTACCCAGTGACCTGATCAATAAGATGGGCCTGTGTGTATGTGTGTGTGTGTGTGTGTGTGTGTGTGTGTGAAACCTTTTCCCATCGACCTGATCAATAAGATGTGTCTGTCTGTCTGTCTGTCTGTCTGTCTGTCTGTCTGTCTGTCTGTCTGTCTGTCTGTCTGTCTGTCTGTCTGTCTGTGTTCCAGTAATGAGAGGTCATTCCTCATTCAGGGATTCTCTCCTTTACTAATGAGTGCTGACTGGACTGGGCTATCCTGTCAACCCCCATCACACACACACACACACACACACACACACACACACACACACACACACACACACACACACACACACACACACACACACACACACACACACACACACTGAGCTTATCACTGGGACAGCAGATGACATGTTTCCTCTGGGCTAAGAGCCTCAAATGTGCCCATGCTGCAGTTCTTAGGCTACTGTGTCACTGTGTGTGTGTGTGTGTGTGTGTGTGTGTGTGTGTGTGTGTGTGTGTGTGTGTGTGTGTGTGTGTGTGTGTGTGTGTGTGTGTGTGTGTGTGTGTGTGTGTGTGTGTGTGCGTGTGCGTGTCTGTGTCTGTGTGTGTGCGTGTCTGTGTCTGTGTGTGTGCGTGTCTGTGTCTGTGTGTGTGCGTGTCTGTGTGTGTGCATGTCTGTGTCTGTGTGTGTGCGTGTCTGTGTCTGTGTGTGTGCGTGTCTGTGTCTGTGTGTGTGCGTGCGAACATGTGTGTGTGTGTATTCTCAGTGGTGGACTACTGTGCCTTTCCATATCCCTCCAGGTGGGAACGTCTGGTAGATCAGAGGCTACAACAGAGACAGGTGTCTGCTAAATCATTTCTTAGTTGGTGACAGTAGTGTTGAGTGTTGAGTGTTGAGTACCAGCTGAGTCTCCACCTCAACATGTTGATCTGCTTAGTCTGAACCGTTAATTAACAACGGACATTGTTTTAAATCCTTCACCTCCGTGGGATGAACTTGCCTCGTCCTGAATGTAATTCCTGGATCTCTCCGTGCATCAGTCCGATCCTCCCATCCTACAAGTCCTTTGTGCTTTGACAAAAAATGATTTGTGTAGATCGACTTTTATCCATAATCCATCAGCATCAGGAACCAATCAGAACGGCAGAATGTGTTCACGTTCTACAAGGAAAATAAATCCAGACTCCAGAAGAAATACTAGTGGGCGGAGCCATAGTGGGCGTGGTGTTTAGCCGGAGCCATAGTGGATGGGTAGCCATAGTGGGCGGAGCCATAGTGGATGGGAAGCCATAGTGGGCGGAGCCATAGTGAATGGATAGCCATAGTGGGCGGAGCCATATTGGGCGGAGCCATATTGGAAGGGTAGCCATAGTGGGCGGGGCCATATTGGATGGGTACCATAGTGGGCGGGGCCATATTGGATGGGTAGCCATAGTGGATGGGTACCATAGTGGATGGGTACCATAGTGGATGGGTACCATAGTGGATGGGTAGCATAGTGGATGGGTACCATAGTGGATGGGTACCATAGTGGATGGGCAGCCATAGTGGATGGGCAGCCATAGTGGATGGGTACCATAGTGGATGGGTAGCATAGTGGATGGGTACCATAGTGGATGGGTACCATAGTGGATGGGTACCATAGTGGATGGGCACCATAGTGGATGGGCACCATAGTGGATGGGTACCATAGTGGATGGGCACCAAAGTGGATGGGTAGCCATAGTGGATGGGAACCATAGTGGATGGGTAGCATAGTGGATGGGTAGCATAGTGGATGGGCACCATAGTGGATGGGTACCATAGTGGATGGGTACCATAGTGGATGGGTACCATAGTGGATGGGTACTATAGTGGATGGACACCATAGTGGATGGGTACCATAGTGGATGGGTAGCATAGTGGATGGGTACCATAGTGGATGGGTACCATAGTGGATGGGTACCATAGTGGATGGGTAGCATAGTGGATGGGTACTATAGTGGATGGGCAGCCATAGTGGATGGGTACTATAGTGGATGGACACCATAGTGGATGGGTACCATAGTGGATGGGTACCATAGTGGATGGGTACCATAGTGGATGGGTACTATAGTGGATGGACACCATAGTGGATGGGTACTATAGTGGATGGACACCATAGTGGATGGGTAGCCATAGTGGATGGGTACCATAGTGGATGGGTACTATAGTGGATGGGCACCATAGTGGATGGGTACCATAGTGGATGGGTACCATAGTGGATGGGTACTATAGTGGATGGACACCATAGTGGATGGGTACCATAGTGGATGGGTACCATAGTGGATGGGTAGCATAGTGGATGGGTACCATAGTGGATGGGTACCATAGTGGATGGGTACCATAGTGGATGGGCACCAAAGTGGATGGGTAGCCATAGTGGATGGGAACCATAGTGGATGGGTAGCATAGTGGATGGGTAGCATAGTGGATGGGAACCATAGTGGATGGGTAGCATAGTGGATGGGTAGCATAGTGGATGGGCACCATAGTGGATGGGTACCATAGTGGATGGGTACCATAGTGGATGGGTACCATATTGGATGGGTACCATAGTGGATGGGTACCATAGTGGATGGGTACTATAGTGGATGGACACCATAGTGGATGGGTACCATAGTGGATGGGTACCATAGTGGATGGGTAGCATAGTGGATGGGTACCATAGTGGATGGGTACCATAGTGGATGGGTACCATAGTGGATGGGTACCATAGTGGATGGGTAGCATAGTGGATGGGTACTATAGTGGATGGGCAGCCATAGTGGATGGGTACTATAGTGGATGGACACCATAGTGGATGGGTACCATAGTGGATGGGTACTAT
The DNA here is from genome assembly GCF_057628025.1 of Oncorhynchus mykiss. Lineage (NCBI taxonomy): Eukaryota > Metazoa > Chordata > Actinopteri > Salmoniformes > Salmonidae > Oncorhynchus > Oncorhynchus mykiss. The sequence goes on along the minus strand of NC_143040.1, from coordinate 6,147,197 downwards.
AGTGGATGGGTACTATAGTGGATGGGCACCATAGTGGATGGGTAGCATAGTGGATGGGTACTATAGTGGATGGGTACTATAGTGGATGGGCACCATAGTGGATGGGTACCATAGTGGATGGGTACCATAGTGGATGGGTAGCATAGTGGATGGGTACTATAGTGGATGGCTACCATAGTGGATGGGTACTATAGTGGATGGGTACCATAGTGGATGGGCACCATAGTGGATGGGTACTATAGTGGATGGGTACCATAGTGGATGGGTACCATAGTGGATGGGTACCATAGTGGATGGGTACCATAGTGGATGGGTACCATAGTGGATGGGCACCAGAGTGGAGGGGTACCAGAGTGGAGGGGTACCAGAGTGGATGGGCACCATAGTGGAGGGGTACCATAGTGGATGGGCACCATAGTGGATAGGTAGCATAGTGGATGGGTACTATAGTGGATGGACACCATAGTGGATGGGTACCATAGTGGATGGGTACCATAGTGGATGGGCACCATAGTGGATGGGTAGCCATAGTGGATGGGTACTATAGTGGATGGGCAGCCATAGTGGATGTAGACAGGCTAAACAGCTTTCACACAATATGTTGTCATTCTCTGACAACACACATTACTTCATCACTCATTTCCCACCAATCACTGGCAAAGTATCAGTATAAAGAAAGGAAGCTAAAAATCAATGGTCAGAAAAACAGACTGGCCTCAGGAGAATCAATTCTGGGTCCTAAACAACACCCTATTCCCTATGTAGTGTGCCTGGTCAACAGTAGTGCACTATGGACCCTGGTCAAAACTACCCGGGGAATAGGGGGTCCTTTTTGAAGCTATCCAGCTATCCAATTCTCAGACTGCCAGACTGCTGTAGCTGGCTGTGTCATTACTGCCCAGTAGGAGACCAGGACGATGTGTAGAGCTATTTCTGACTTTCTCTGTCTCTCTCTGTGTCTCTCTCTCTTTCTGTGTCTCTCTCTGTCTCTCTTTCTGTGTCTCTCTCTGTGTCTTTCTCTCTGTGTCTCTCTCTCTCTCTGTCTCTCTCTCTGTGTCTCTCTCTCTGTGTCTTTCTCTCTGTGTCTCTCTCTCTGTGTCTCTCTCTGTGTCTCTCTCTCTCTCTCCCTCTCTCTCTCTCTCTCTCTCTCTACCCCCCTCTCTCTCTCTCTGTCTGTCTTCTTGTCTCTCTCTCTCTCTCCCTCTCCCTCTCTCTCTCTCTCTCGTAGTGATAGAGTAAGGGAGCCACAGAGAGGTCTGGGCAGAGCAGGGGGTCATTACCGGGCACGGTAAAAACAGTAAGCGGTTGCCATGTAACGGTAAAATAACCTCAGCGGGGTCTGTGGAGGGGGCTCAGTAACAGTAACAGTAACACTAGGCCTACACAGTGTTGATTGGTACGGGTATATGAGGGGGCGCGCACACACACACACACACACACACACACACACACACACAGCCACATTATGTGGCTAATTTGAATCCAATCAGCATTGAAGTTGGTGAAAGTCTGGCCTGTGCCCTTTATAACAACACACACACACACACACACACACACACGCGCGCAAGTGGCCAATCAAGCATTTTGCTACATCCTTAATAACATCTACTAAATATGTGTATGTGACCAATAAAACAGAGGTTGATTCATTTTAGAGGGAAAAATTGTGATTTTCCTGATGAGCAGAATTTTCTCATTATCTAAGGCAACTCCAGTCCTCTAGTCAGTCTCCAGTCAGTCCTCTAGTCAGTCTCCAGTCAGTCCTCTAGTCAGTCTCCAGTCAGTCCTCTAGTCAGTCTCCAGTCAGTCCTCTAGTCAGTCTCCAGTCAGTCCTCTAGTCAGTCTCCAGTCAGTCCTCTAGTCAGTCTCCAGTCAATCCTCCAGTCAGTCCTCTGGTCAGTCCTCTGGTCAGTCCTCCAGTCAGTCCACCAGTCAGTCCTCTGGTCAGTCCTCTGGTCAGTCCTCTGGTCAGTCCTCTGGTCAGTCTCTAGTCAGTCCTCCAGTCAGTCCTCCAGTCAGTCCTCTGGTCAGTCCTCTGGTCAGTCCTCTCGCCAGTCCTCCGGAGGACTGACTAGAGACTGACTAGAGACTGACCAGAGGACTGGAAGATTGGAGGACAGGAGGACTGGAAGACTGGAGGACTGGAGGACAAGAGGACTAGAAGATTGGAGGACGAGAGGACTGGAGGATGTTTCCCTGCATGTTGACCTTCACTACTGTTTGGATGTTTCCCTGCATGTCAGACCCTAACACCCTCTGACACCCAGTCCTGTTGCCTCCTGTCTCTCCTCTGTTGGGACAGACCCTAACACCCTCTGACACCCAGTCCTGTTGCATCCTGTCTCTCCTCTGTTGGGACAGACCCTAATACCCTCTGACAACCAGTCCTGTTGCCTCCTGTCTCTCCTCTGTTGGGACAGACCCTAACACCCTCTGACACCCAGTCCTGTTGCCTCCTATCTCTCCTCTGTTGGGACAGACCCTAACACCCTCTGACACCCAGTCCTGTTGCCTCCTGTCTCTCCTCTGTTGGGACAGACCCTAACACCCTCTGCCACCCAGTCCTGTTGCCTCCTGTCTCTCCTCTGTTGGGACAGACCCTAACACCCTCTGACACCCAGTCCTGTTGCCTCCTATCTCTCCTCTGTTGGGACAGACCCTAACACCCTCTGACACCCAGTCCTGTTGCCTCCTGTCTCTGCTATTCCATAGCAACACATATACCACACTGTACAGTAGTAGCTGACACGGGCCCTTCAAATTGCTCTAAAGAAAAATGGCTGTGTTGATGTCTGTCACACAGTAACATATCCCCTTTGTGTCAATTCCCTGCCAGGCCTTTTGGGGAGAGAAGAAAAACCCGTAGAGGAGGTAGTACACACTACAATGGATGTTTGGGGATGTTTTTGACATCTCTGGTACTCCAGAACACACACACACACACACAGACACATGCACTATAGCGTATGGTAGCTGCCACAGGCTAGCGTGTGTGTGGAGACATGTGCCTTCTTGTCAAAACTGCCCTGAACAAAAAACGGCCCCTGCAATGTGTATCATACTGAACTGCCTTGAATCCTTCATGTCGATTCCTGGCCTTGGTAGAGTAGAGTAGAGTAGAGTAGAGTAGAGTAGAGTAGAGTAGAGTAGTGTAGAGTAGAGTAGAGTAGAGTAGAGTAGAGTAGAGTAGAGTAGAGTAGAGTAGAGTAGAGTAGAGTAGAGTAGAATAGAGTAGAGTAGTATAGAGTAGAGTAGAGTAGAGTAGTGTAGAGTAGAGTAGAGTAGAGTAGAGTAGAGTAGAGTAGAGTAGAGTAGAGTAGAGTAGAGTAGAGTAGAGTAGAGTAGTGTAGAGTAGAGTAGAGTAGAGTAGAGTAGAGTAGAGTAGAATAGAGTAGAGTAGAGTAGAGTAGAGTAGAGTAGAGTAGAGTAGAGTAGAGTAGTGTAGAGTAGAGTAGAATAGAGTAGAGTAGTATAGAGTAGAGTAGAGTAGAGTAGTATAGAGTAGAATAGAGTAGAGTAGTGTAGAGTAGAGTAGAGTAGAGTAGAGTAGAGTAGAGTAGAATAGAGTAGAGTAGAGTAGAGTAGAGTAGAGTAGAGTAGAGTAGAGTAGAGTAGTGTAGAGTAGAGTAGAGTAGAGTAGAGTAGTATAGAGTAGAATAGAGTAGAGTAGTATAGAGTAGAGTAGAGTAGAGTAGAGTAGAGTAGTATAGAGTAGAATAGAGTAGAGTAGAGTAGAGTAGAGTAGAGTAGTGTAGAGTAGAGTAGAGTAGAGTAGAGTAGAGTAGAGTAGAGTAGAGTAGTATAGAGTAGAATAGAGTAGAGTAGTATAGAGTAGAGTAGAGTAGAGTAGTATAGAGTAGAATAGAGTAGAGTAGTGTAGAGTAGAGTAGAGTAGAGTAGAGTAGAATAGAGTAGAGTAGAGTAGAGTAGTATAGAGTAGAGTAGAGTAGAGTAGAGTAGAGTAGTGTAGAGTAGAGTAGAGTAGAGTAGTATAGAGTAGATTAGAGTAGAGTAGTATAGAGTAGAGTAGAGTAGAGTAGAGTAGAGTAGAGTAGAGTAGAGTAGTATAGAGTAGAATAGAGTAGAGTAGTGTAGAGTAGAGTAGAGTAGAGTAGAGTAGTATAGAGTAGAGTAGAGTAGAGTAGAGTAGTACAGAGTAGAGTAGAGTAGTGTAGAGTATAATAGAGTAGAGTAGAGTAGAGTAGAGTAGAGTAGAGTAGAGTACAGCAGAGTAGAGTAGAGTAGAGTAGAGTAGAATAGAGTAGAGTAGAGTAGAGTAGTATAGAGTAGAGTAGTATAGAGTAGAAAAGAGTAGAGTAGAGTAGAGTAGAGTAGAGTATAATAGAATAGAGTAGAGTAGAGTAGAGTAGTATAGAGTAGAGTAGAGTAGAGTAGAGTAGAGTAGAGTAGAGTAGAGTAGAGTAGTATAGAGTAGAATAGAGTAGAGTAGAGTAGAGTAGAGTAGAGTAGAATAGAGTAGAGTAGAGTAGTATAGAGTAGAGTAGTATAGAGTAGAATAGAGTAGAGTAGTATAGAGTAGAGTAGTGTAGAGTAGTATAGAGTAGAGTAGAGTAGAGTAGAGTAGAGTAGAGTAGAGTAGAGTAGTATAGAGTAGAATAGAGTAGAGTAGTGTAGAGTAGAGTAGAGTAGAGTAGAGTAGAGTAGAATAGAGTAGAGTAGAGTAGTATAGAGTAGAGTAGAGTAGAGTAGAGTAGAGTAGAGTAGTATAGAGTAGAATAGAGTAGAGTATAGTAGAGTAGTATAGAGTAGAATAGAGTAGAGTAGTGTAGAGTAGAGTAGAGTAGAGTAGAGTAGAGTAGAATAGAGTAGAGTAGAGTAGTATAGAGTAGAGTAGAGTAGTATAGAGTAGAGTAGAGTAGAGTAGAGTAGAGTAGAGTAGAGTAGAGTAGAGTAGAGTAGTATAGAGTAGAATAGAGTAGAGTAGTACAGAGTAGAGTAGAGTAGAGTAGAGTAGAGTAGAGTAGAGTAGAGTAGAGTAGTATAGAGTAGAATAGAGTAGAGTAGTACAGAGTAGAGTAGAGTAGAGTAGAGTAGAGTAGAGTAGAGTAGTATAGAGTAGAATAGAGTAGAGTAGTACAGAGTAGAGTAGAGTAGAGTAGAGTAGAGTAGAGTAGAGTAGTGTAGAATAGAATAGAGTAGAGCTGAATAGAGTGGAATAGAGTAGTGTAGAGTAGAATAGAGAGTAACATATTTTAAAAGGGGCAGCACGCCCTAAACATCTGTATTTGTTAATGTTCTTATGTGATCTGAAACTGTAGTCCTCAACCCCACATCAGTGGGAAAGTAATGGCACCAATGGCTTTAGACAGTGCCAATATGTCCCATTCATATGGGATTGAGGCCTGTAGATTTCTCCCAGCGCACACAGCACAGACCTCCACAACAGATGGAGTGGGATATGGGCCCAGCTCTGGACTCCCTTTAAAGCACAGCAACATCAATAAGAACTATCCCTTTAAGATGGAATATGGTCTATAGAGGGAACTATCCCTTTAAGATGGAATATGGTCTATAGAGGGAACTATCCCTTTAAGATGGAATATGGTCTATAGAGATAACTATCCCTTTAAGATGGAATATGGTCTATAGAGATAACTATCCCTTTAAGATGGAATATGGTCTATAGAGAGAACTATCCCTTTAAGATGGAATATGGTCTATAGAGAGAACTATCCCTTTAAGATAGAATATCGTCTATAGAGAGAACTATCCCTTTAAGATGGAATATGTTCTATAGAGAGAACTATCCCTTTAAGATGGAATATGATCTATAGAGAGAACTAGCCCTTTAAGACGGAATATGGTCTATAGCGAGAACTATCCCTTTAAGATAGAATATTGTCTATAGAGAGAACTATCCCTTTAAGATGGAATATGTTCTATAGAGAGAACTATTCCTTTAAGATGGAATATGATCTATAGAGAGAACTAGCCCTTTAAGATGGAATATGGTCTATAGAGAGAACTATTCCTTTAAGATGGAATATGATCTATAGAGAGAACTAGCCCTTTAAGATGGAATATGATCTATAGAGAGAACTAGCCCTTTAAGATGGAATATGGTCTAAAGAGAGAACTATCCCTTTAAGATGGAATATGGGTTAGACTGTACAGAGAGAACTATCCCTTTAAGATGGAATATGGTCTATAGAGAGAACTATCCCTTTAAGATGGAATATGGTCTCGACCCTATAGAGAGAACTATCCCTTTAAGATGGAATATGGTCTATAGACAGAACAATCCCTTTAAGATGGAATATGGTCAATAGAGAGAACTATCCCTTTAAGATGGAATATGGTCTAAAGAGAGAACTATCCCTTTAAGATGGAATATGGGTTAGACTGTACAGAGAGAACTATCCCTTTAAGATGGAATATCGTCTATAGACAGAACTTTCCCTTTAAGATGGAATATGGGTTAGACTGTACAGAGAAGGTCTGGATAATTTCAGTTCATTTGGTTCTTTCTCTCTAATTAGAATTCGGATTGGAATTTCCATCAGAAAACTGCTTCGGCCTCAGCTCCATTCAGAATGCTATTTCCTCCTTGATGCCTTTCCAGCCTCGCACACACACACACACACACACACACACACACACACACACACACACACACACACACACACACACACACACACACAACGTCTAGACGGCGTAACGTTTTGTCGTTCCAACTCATCCCAGCCCCTCCGCCCTCGTTCTTATTCTGGTCCGCCCTCAGAATGTTCTAATGTTCTTGTCTAATCAACTTTGTCTGTCCTCTTTCTCGCTAGCATGAGATGGAATGAGTTCAGAAGGAGGGAGGGAGGGAGGGAGGGAGGGAGGGAGGGAGGGAGGGAGGGAGGGAGGGAGGGAATGAAGATGAGGAGGGGAAGAGACCGAGAAAAGAAGAGGACAGAGTAAGAGTGAAGATGAGGGGCAGAGAGAGAGAGAGGGGGAGGGATGGTGGGGAGGAGGCAGGAGGGCTGAAGGGCAAGGAGAGAGGGGGGTGGTGGAAGGAGGGCAGGGAGAGAGGGGGGTGGTGGAAGGAGGGAATGAATGAAGATGAGGAAGGGAAGAGTAAATAGAAGAGAATAATGCTTTGGGGAGTAAGGCCAAGCAGAGAGGAGGAGGGTGTCAGATTTAGTGAAAGAGTGTAGGGGATTAAAATGGGGTGATAGAGAGGAGATATATATATATATCTACTGTATGTATCTATATATCTAACTCTCTCCCTTTCTCCCTATCCATCCCATCAATACACCCAATCCACCCCATCCATCCATCTATCTATCTATCTATCTATCTATCTATCTATCTATCTATCTATCTATCTATCTATCTATCTATCTATCTATCTATCTATCTATCTATCTATCTATCTATCTATCTGTCTGTCTGTCTGTCTGTCTGTCTGTCTGTCTGTCTGTCTGTCTGTCTGTCTGTCTGTCTGTCTGTCTGTCTGTCTGTCTTCCTGCCTGCCTGCCTGCCTGCCTGCATGTCTGTCTGTCTGTCTGTCTGCCTGTCTGCCTGTCTGTCTGCCTGTCCGTCCATCCATCCATCCACAGAGCACAGTATTAAGACATAATATGGAGGTTCATTACAAGATTAAAGTTGAGAGTTGTCAAAATGATGAATGGTAACTTCCCCGTGTCTGTCTCTTCCAGTGATGTGTGAATGTAGATAAAAGTGGACTTGAGTACAGAGCTTAGTGTCTAAGGTCTGTGGAGGGAGAGGTGGAACAGTAGATACAGTCATTCACTGAGACATATATCTAAATTAGTGTGTTATATCACCCTCCAGCCCTGTCAAATAACTCTGAATCAGGATAACACTAACTGGCTCACACACACACTCACACACACACACACACGAGAATGCACACACACACACACACAGACACACACACACAGACACACAGACACACACACACACACATACACACGAGCGCGCACAAACACACACACACACACACACGACACACAAACACAAGACAAACACACACACACATGTGCAAATACACACAAACACACAGACCTATGAACTGTAAGGGCAGAAATCATGGTAGAAAATGGTAGAAAACAGTCACTAATACATTGAATGATGTCAACTAGAGATGATGTGGAAATATGAAGTTGATTCATTCCTACTACTCTCTACTACCTCTCTCTCTCTCTCTCTCTCTCTCTCTCTCTCTCTCTCTCTCTGTCTCTCTCTCTCTCTCTCTCTCTGTCTCTGTCTCTCTCTCTCTCTCTCTCTGTCTCTCTCTCTGTCTCTCTCTCTCTCTCTCTCTCTCTCTCTCTGTCTCTCTCTCTCTCTCTCTCTCTCTGTCTCTCTCTCTCTCTCTCTCTGTCTCTCTCTGTCTCTCTCTCTCTCTCTCTCTCTGTCTCTCTCTCTCTCTCTCTGTGTCTCTCTCTGTGTCTCTCTCTGTGTCTCTCTCTCTCTCTCTCTCTCTCTCTCTCTCTGTCTCTCTCTCAAATTCAAATTCAAATTCAAATTCAAGCTGCTTTATTGGCATGAAAAACATTGTGTCAATATTGCCAAAGCAACAATGTATACAATATACATTGTAACAAAATTGTAAATGATAGCAAATAATAATATAAAATGGTAGTAAATAATAATACAAAAATAAATACAATAAAATGGTAACAGTCTACAGTAAACATTAATAATTATAGTAATAACAATAATAGTAATAATAAGTAAGTTACTGTTTACTATGCAGATGTTATTATTCAGTGTCCCTCAGGCTATGGCAGGAAAATACATATTTGGCTGCAAGAGGAGCCATTGCTCCTTCGCCCATGAGTATTCTTAGTTTTTCCTCTGGGTTCAATTTGTAAAAATGTGGAATATATGTAGTCATTTCTGTGAATAATGAATCTCTTTGTGAGGAATATTTATCACAGTAAAGGAGAAAGTGCATCTCTGTCTCTACCTCCCCTGTCATGCAGTGACCACATACACGCTCTTCTTTGGGTAGCCATGTCTTTTTATGTCTGCCGGTTTCTATTGCCAATCGGTGGTCACTCAGCCTGTACTTGGTAAGGATCTGTCTCTGCTTCGTATCTCTGACAGAGTAGAGATAATCAGCCAATTCATATTCTCTGTTTAGGGTCAGATAGCAATTTAGTCGGCTTTGGGATTTTGTTTCGTTTTTCCAGTATTGTAAGTATGATTCCTTTGATTGGTTCATGATTTTGTTTATTGGAATTCTTTCTTTTGAAGCAGTGCTGGTGTCAGCTTGATTGGTGAGGTCCAACACCAGCTGACTGAGAGGGCTCGTTTCTGGGCTCAGCTCTTGGGCTTGAAGTGCTTTAAATTGCAGACTCGAATTTGGACTTGAATTTAGATGTAGCCAAAATTTTAATGATCTTTTCTGTATTTTCATTATTACTGGAAAACGGCCCAATTCTGCCCTACATGCATTAGTTGGTGTATTTCTCTGGACTTGTAGAATTTTCCGACAGAATTCTGCATGTAGGGTTTCAATTGGATGTTTGTCCCACATTTTAAAATCCAGTTTATTGAGTGGCCCCCAAACCTCACTTCCATAAAGTGCTATTGGTAGGATTACACTGTCAAATATTTTAGTCCAAATTCTAATTGGGATGTTGATTTTGAATAATTTCATTTTTATTGCATACATTGCTCTGCGGGCTTTTTCTTTGAGTGCCTTCACTGCCATATTAAAGTTTCCCGATGCAGATATGGTCAGACCAAGGTAGGTGTAATTTTTTGTGTGTTCAATTAAGGTGTTGTTCAGGGTGAATTTACATTTTTGTTTCTGACATCTGGGTTTTTTTTGGAAAATCATGATTTTAGTTTTTGGGAAATTTACTGCCAGGGCCCAATTATGGCAATATTGCTCCAGAATATTAATGTTTTGTTGAAGACCTTCTTTGGTTGGTGATAGAAGTACCAAGTCATCAGCATATAGCAGGTATTTCACCTCTGTGTCAAATAGTGTGAGTCCTGGGGCTGGAGATTGGTCCAACATGTCTGCTAATTCATTGATATAAATGTTGAAAAGATTTGGACTCAAATTGCAGCCTTGTCTCACACCTCGACATTGTGAAAAAAATTCTGTTCTTTGGTTTTTGATTTTTATTGCACACTTATTTTCTGTGTACATACATTTTATTAAGTCATACACCTTACCACCAAGCCCACTTTGTAGAATTTTGTAGAATAGCCCTTCGTGCCAAATCGAATCAAATGCTTTTTTAAAGTCAATAAAGCAAGCAAAGATTTTGCCCTCTTTTTTTTGGTGGACGTGTTTATTAATTAGTGTGTGTAAGGTGTATATATGGTCAGTAGTGCGATGGTTAGGGAGAAAGCCAATTTGACATTTACTTATTACATTTTTTTCTTGAAGAAAGGTTTGAATTCTTGAATTCAAAATGCTACAGAAAATCTTTCCCAAGTTACTGTTGACGCAAATTCCCCTGTAATTATTGGGGTCTGATTTGTCTCCACTTTTGTGGATAGGGGAGATGAGCCCCTGGTTCCAGACATCAGGGAAGCAGCCAGAAGTTAAAACCATGTTGAACAATTTAAGCACAGCATTTTGCAACTCAGGTGTGCTGTTTTTCAGCATTTCATTTCTGATGTTGTCTACACCACAAGCCTTTTTTGATTTAATAGATTTTAGCTTTTCATTTAGTTCTTGTTGGGTTATTGGGTAATCTAATGGATTTTGGTTGTTTTTAATGACTGATTCCAGGATGTTCAATTTTTCTTTAATTTCTAATTGGTTCTGGTTTAAGTCTTTTTGTGGGATGTTTTTGTATAGATTATCAAAGTAAGTTTTCCAAATTCCTACATCTTGTATGGCTAATTCTTGTGGCTTTGTTGTGCTTAAATTGTTCCACATGTCCCAGAACTGATTTTGGTCAATTGCGTTTTCAATTTCATCAAGTGTCTTGTTGGTATAATTCAATTTCTTGCATTTCAGTGTTTGTTTATACTGTTTCAGAGTTTCAAAGTATTCATATCGTAGCTCTGGGTTGTTTTGCTGCTTATGTTTTTTGTTTGACATTTGTCTTAGGTGTTTTCTAATTGTTTTACATTCATTATCAAACCATTTGTCAGAAACATTTTGATTTTTGCTTCTGATGTTGCATTGCTTTGGTTTTCTCAAATTTGCTTTCGATGCTGCTTTTTGGAATATGCAGTTGATGTTTTGGGTAGCTGAATTGACACCATCTTTATTGTTTTGGTACTGTGAGTTATTGAAAAACTGTATAGAGTTCATCATTTCATTTGAGTTCAATGTTTCAATGAATGCCTCTGCACTGTTTGGAGCCCATCTGTACGATTGGTTTATGTTGTAAAGTTTATTGGGCTGTTTTTTTGAATGAATATTGCCGGTTAATTTCTTCAGAAACACGTTGATCTGACTGTGATCTGACAATGGTGTCTGTGGTCTGACAGTGAATGCACTAATGGAGGAGGGGTCAATGTCAGTGATGGCATAATCGACTACACTTGTCCCAAGAGCTGAGCAGTAAGTAAACTGACCTAAAGAGTCCCCTCTGATTCTACCATTAAGCATGTACAGGCCTAAGGCTCGACAGAGATGTACTAACTCTTTTCCATTTTTGTTCAGTATTTGGTCAGGACTGTTTCTATTATTTATAATAGGGCTACTGTACAAGGAGGGGTGTCCAAATATGTGGTGGTTACCTCCCGCATCAGTGTAGTCAGGCTCAGAACCTGTTCTTGCATTGAAATCTCCACAAAGAAGCACTTTACCCTGCGCCTGAAATGTAATGATTTCTGTCTGGAGATTGTCAAAAAACTGATCATCATAATATGATGAATCTGAAGGAGGAGCATAAGCTGCACATATGTATACATCATTGTCACAATAGATTGTACCTTTGTTAAGTTTTAGCCAAATGTGAGTGGTACCTTTTTTCATTTCATTCAGTGCTAAGTCCTGCTTATGCCAAATGATGATTCCACCTGAGTCTCGGCCCCGTTTAACATTTTTATGTTTGATTGATGGTAGTAAACTTTCTCTATAGCCTGAGGGACACTGAGTATCTATGTCTCCACGACACCATGTTTCCAGTAGGATTATGATGTCCTGTCCCTTGATGTTTTTAATCAATTCTGGATTAGTTGTTTTATAACCAAAATGTGAAGAGTATAGGCCCTGGATATTCCAAGAGCTGATAGTTAATGATCTCATTTATAATAAGTGATATTCACTGGTTTGAGTAAAGTACATCGAAAAAAACAAAAAAAATAAAATATGTATATATACATATATATACATACACATATACACATATACATATATATACATATACATACATATATATATACACATACATATATACATACACATACATATACACACATACATACATACATACATACACACACACACACACACATACATACACACACACACACATACATACATACATATATATATACATATATATACACATACACATACATATATATATATATATATATATATACACACATACATGCACATACACATATACACACATACATACATACATACACACACACGCGCACACACACACACACACACACACACCATTACATATAATAATTATTATAATACCGGTGTCAATACATTTAGGAATATTTGTAAACAAATGAATAAGAATGGAATAAGATTGCATTGTACTTATGTTATGTGCAATCTGCAACCCTGTGTGTTTGTGTGTGTGTGTGTGCGCGTGCGTGCCCGTGTGTGAATTAAAGGGACTGTCTAGCTCAGTAGTCTGCATATTAGTTGCAGTAGTTGGCGCACCTCTCCTATCTCTGATTGTTCTAGGGGTCTTCTGCCAGAGGTTACCTCAGCATATGTAGGCTGACGATCTAATTGATACATGGTGTGGACTGCATCATGTGGTCTACTTCCCTGAAGGGCAGTGTTCTGACCGACCCTGGAGTAGTGGTCAGAGCTGTGTTGTGATGGGCTGGGTCTAGTAGAGCTGTGTTGTGATGGGACAGGTCTAATAGAGCTGTGTTGTGATGGGCCGGGTCTAGTAGAGCTGCGTTGTGATGGGCCGGGTCTAGTAGAGCTGTGTTGTGATGGGCCGGGTCTAGTAGAGCTGTGTTGTGATGGGCCGGGTCTAGTAGAGCTTTGTTGTGATGGGCCAGGTCTAGTAGAGCTGTGTTGTGATTGGCCAGGTCTAGTAGAGCTGTGTTGTGATGGGCCAGGTCTAGTAGAGCTTTGTTGTGATGGGCCAGGTCTAGTAGAGCTGTGTTGTGATGGGCCGGGTCTAGTAGAGCTGTGCTGTGTTGGGCCTGGTCTAGTAGAGCTGTGCTGTGTTGGGCCTGGTCTAGTAGAGCTGTGCTGTAATAAGCCATGTCTGGCTCTTTTCTCCTCGGGATGGTGGAGGTACTGTTGTTTCAGAAGGTGGGGCGTGGGACCTTTGTTGCTGGGGCGATGGGTGTGTGGGTCCCTGCCAAGTGTTGCATCTTTTAGGTCCTTGGCAAAGGTTCTGATACTGTCCTGATCAAGATGTATATTATCATATAAGTGTTGACATGTCAGAGTGGGGTGGTGAGCCGTTCTGACGTTGAGCAGTGAGGCACAGTCCACAGTGATCTGTTGATTTATTTTGTCGATCAACTTTTCTGGGAAGTCTTTTCTTGGTAGGAGGGTGGACACAACTATATTGGTTGTTGGGAACATAGCCTGTGCCCGTTCTGCCACTCTTCTCACTGCCCCAGATACATTTTCACCTTTGGCATGAAGGTCGTTTGTGCCAGTGTGGATGATGATGTTGTCAGGGGTGTCAATCCTGGTCTGACTGAGTAGCTGCATTGCACTCTCAGTTGTAGGACACCAGAACTTATACACCTGGTGTCTAGGGAATAATCTTTCCTGGACTAAGAACTTCCCATTTGAATCAATTAGAATTGCAGTTGTGGGTGATTGTCTGGGTGGAGCAGACTGGGAGGCTGGTATTCTGACCTGGGCTGGAGCAGACTGGGAGGCTGGTAGGTTAACCTGGGCTGGAGCAGACTGGGAGGCTGGTATTCTGACCTGGGCTGGAGCAGACTGGGAGGCTGGTAGGTTGACCTGGGCTGGAGCAGACTGGGAGGCTGGTAGGTTAACCTGGGCTGGAGCAGACTGGGAGGCTGGTATTCTGACCTGGGCTGGAGCAGACTGGGAGGCTGGTAGGTTGACCTGGGCTGGAGCAGACTGAGAGGCTGGTAGGTTGACCTGGGCTGGAGCAGACTGGTAGGCTGGTGCAGTGTCATCCGGCTGTGTAGTGGAGGCCATGCTGGTCTCAGGTTCTGCTTGTGTTGTACCAAGCTGGTGGACATGTTTTCTAGATGCAGAGGACACAATGACTCTCTGCCGGTTGAGGGTGTCAATGTACCTCTCTTTTTGTTCGAGCTCCTTTCTAGTTGTGCTCAGATGGTCTCTGAGGTCATCATTTGTCTGACTCAGCTTGTCCATTCTGCTTTCTAATTTAGCTATGGATGCTCTGCTCTCCTCCCTGAACTGTTTCATCTCTTCTTTGAGTTTCTGGACAGTGTCCTCCTCTTGAAGCTTCTTCTCTCTGAGTTCTATGACCTCTGCTTCGACTAGAGAGAGGGTGTTGTGGAAACGTTGCATAGCAGGTGTTCTTATTGAAATTGTCATGTCCTTGACTCTGTCTGCTGCAGGTGAGGTAGGTAAAGGGACGTTGAGGGCTTCCTGCTGGGTCACAGAGACCATTGGGGTCTGCTTTTCTCCATCTCCCTCCTTGACTTTTTCCTCATTTTCTGAGATGATGTCAGCGTCTTCTTTTAGGGTAGCAAACCTATTCTCAAAAGCCTGGAGGCTTGAATCATTGCCTTGTATCAATACAGTTCCATTATTATATAAGTTTACTGTTTGATATGTGTTGCTCTGGTCAGCTTCTTCAAAAATGCTGATCTGACATCCTTGGCTGATGCCCCTCTTTTTTGAGAAAGGGAAATGGTTGCAAATAACCTTTTTCCATATGTTCCCTCGATTGGTATTAAAAATTAAATTTGCTCTTGTTTTGTAACTGGTTAGATCTGCAAACAGGCATTCATGGTTCTGTCCCATCAACAAACCTTTGAAACTTTTCTTAGCTTTCTCTGTTTGGATGTCTGGTGGGTAAACAATTTCCATAGCAACGCTGGTGATGTTGGCTACAATGTTGCAATAGAAGTGATGTTTCTTGTATTATGCTCTCTTGTTTCTTCAGAGGACTGTTTCACTTTGTTGTCCTTTTTTCTTTTCTTTTTTCTTCTGTCCTTATTTTGTCCTTATTTTGTCTTCCTTTCTTCTGTTAACTAGATATTTTTTTTGTTATTCTTTGTAAGCTAGCTAGCTTCTTCCAGGAGAGTCCCTAGCAACTGCTTAGCAACATGTAAACAATTCAGCTAACAATTCAGCTAGCTAAGATAACTGTATAATTTTATGAAAAATAGTTACTTTTTCGAAATCCTGTCTTTTTGGTTTGTTGCTTGTATTGTCTTCTATTGAGTCTTGCAGTTTTCTTTTGATTTTTTCGATGTACTTCACTCTAAAAAACCATTTAAATCTCAATATATACAGGAGCTCATTTTTCAGCAGCTGCTCAATTTGGAACTCCGGAATTCTCTCTCTTCTCTCTCTCTCTCTCTCTGTCTCTCTCTCTCTCTCTCTCTCTCTCTCTCTCCTCTCTCTGTCTCTCTCTCTCTCTCTCTCTCTCTGTCTCTCTCTCTCTCTCTCTCTCTCTCTCGCTCTCTCTCTGTCTCTCTCTCTCTCTCTCTCTCTCTGTCTCTCTCTCTCTCTCTCTCTCTCTCTCCTCTCTCTCTCTCCTCTCTCTCTCTCTCTCTCTCTCTCTCTCTCTGTCTCTCTGTTCTCTCTCTCTCTCTCTCTCTGTCTCTCTCTCTCTCTCTCTCTCTCTCTCCCTCTCTCTCTCCTCTCTCTCTCTCTCTGTCTCTCTCTCTCTCTCTCTCTCTCTCTCTCTGTCTCTCTCTCTCCTCTCTCTCTCTTCTCTCTCTCTCTCTCTCTCTGTCTCTCTGTCTCTCGCTGTCTCTCCTCTCTCTGTCTCTTCTCTCTCTCTCTCTCTCTCTCTCTCTCTCTCTCTCTCTCTCTCTCTCTCTCTCAGTATTAAACCTACTACTGTCACAACTGATATGTCACATTAGAGGCCAGAGGCAGAGACAGTGCAGTTTAACATCAGCCGTTGTACATAATGCACAATTAGAAACTAGGGATGGAAATTACCAGGGATCTTCCCATACCATATTATCACCATACCATACCATACCATATTATCACCATACCATATTATCACCATACCATATTACCACCATACCATACCATACCATATTATCACCATACCATATTACCACCATACCATACCATACCATATTATCACCATACCATATTATCACCATACCATACCATACCATATTACCACCATACCATACCATATTATCACCACACCATATTATCACCATACCATATTATCACCATACCATATTATCACCATACCATATTATCACCATACCATATTATCACCATACCATATTACCACCACACCATATTATCACCATACCATATTATCACCATACCATATTATCACCATACCATATTACCACTATACAATACCATACCATATTACCACCATACCATACCATACCATATTATCACCATACCATATTATCACCATACCATATTATCACCATACCATATTACCACCATACCATATTATCACCATACCATATTATCACCATACCATATTATCACCATACCATATTACCACCATACCATATATCACCATACCATATTATCACCATACCATACCATATTATCACCATACCATATTATCACCATACCATATTACCAGCATACCATATTACCACCATACCATATTGCCACCATACCATATTACCACCATACCATACCATACCATATTATCACCATGCCATATTATCACCATACCATATTATCACCATACCATATTACCACCATACCATACCATACCATATTATCACCATGCCATATTATCACCATACTACATTATCACCATACCATATTACCACCATACCATATTACCACCATGCCATATTATCACCATACCATATTATCACCATACCATATTACCACCACACCATATTATCACCATACCATATTATCACCATACCATATTATCACCATACCATATTACCACTATACAATACCATACCATATTACCACCATACCATACCATACCATATTATCACCATACCATATTATCACCATACCATATTATCACCATACCATATTACCACCATACCATATTATCACCATACCATATTATCACCATACCATATTATCACCATACCATATTACCACCATACCATATATCACCATACCATATTATCACCATACCATACCATATTATCACCATACCATATTATCACCATACCATATTACCAGCATACCATATTACCACCATACCATATTGCCACCATACCATATTACCACCATACCATACCATACCATATTATCACCATACCATATTATCACCATACCATATTATCACCATACCATATTATCACCATACCATATTACCACCACACCATATTATCACCATACCATATTATCACCATACCATATTATCACCATACCATATTACCACTATACAATACCATACCATATTACCACCATACCATACCATACCATAGTATCACCATACCATATTATCACCATACCATATTATCACCATACCATATTACCACCATACCATATTATCACCATACCATATTATCACCATACCATATTATCACCATACCATATTACCACCATACCATATATCACCATACCATATTATCACCATACCATACCATATTATCACCATACCATATTATCACCATACCATATTACCAGCATACCATATTACCACCATACCATATTGCCACCATACCATATTACCACCATACCATACCATACCATATTATCACCATGCCATATTATCACCATACCATATTATCACCATACCATATTACCACCATACCATACCATACCATATTATCACCATGCCATATTATCACCATACTATATTATCACCATACCATATTACCACCATACCATATTACCACCATGCCATATTACCAGCATACCATATTACCACCATACCATATTGCCACCATACCATATTACCACCATACCATACCATACCATATTATCACCATGCCATATTATCACCATACCATATTATCACCATACCATATTACCACCATACCATACCATACCATATTATCACCATGCCATATTATCACCATACTATATTATCACCATACCATATTACCACCATACCATATTACCACCATACCATATTACCACCATACCATATTATCATCATACCACACCATATTATCACCATACCATATTATCACCATACCATATTATCACCATACCATACCATATTATCACCATACCATATTATCACCATACCACACCATATTATCACCATACCATATTATCACCATACCATATTATCACCATACCATATTACCACCATACCATATTATCACCATACCATATTACCACCATACCATATTATCACCATACCATATTATCACCATACCATACCATATTATCACCATACCATATTACCACCATACCATATTATCACCATACCATATTACCACCATACCATATTATCACCATACCATATTATCACCATACCATACCATATTATCACCATACCATATTACCACCATACCATATTATCACCATACCATATTATCACCATACCATATTTCCACCATACCATATCATCACCATACCATATTATCACCATACCATATTACCACCATACCATATCATCACCATACCATATTATCACCATACCATATTACCACCATACCATATTATCACCATACCATATTACCACCATACCATACCATATTATCACCATACCATATTATCACCATACCATACCATATTATCACCATACCATATTATCACCATACCATACCATATTATCACCATACCATATTACCACCATACCATATTATCACCATACCATATTATCACCATACCATATTATCACCATACCATATTATCACCATACCATATTACCACCATACCATATCATCACCATACCATATTATCACCATACCATATTACCACCATACCATATCATCACCATACCATATTACCACCATACCATATTATCACCATACCATATTACCACCATACCATATCATCACCATACCATATTATCACCATACCATATTACCACCATACCATATTACCACCATACCATATTACCACCATACCATATTATCACCATACCATATTATCACCATACCATACCATACCATATCATCACCATACCATATTATCACCATACCATATTATCACCATACCATATTATCACCATACTTAGGTGCGGTTTGATGTTCCAAACATATTGCTCACTATACAGTATGTCTGCTGCAGAGAGACGAGAGAGAGAGAGACAGAGAGACGAGAGAGAGAGAGCTTTAAGAAAATGAGTTTTGATCAGTCACTCAATATTTAAAAAGAAGATGGTTTTAGCGCAGGTACAGCCAACTAGCGCTAGCTAATGCTACCTACATTAGCAAAAACATATATATATTTTATATATTATTATAACAAATCGATATATTATTTACAAATCGATTGTTGGTATCAAATATTGATAAATTATCGTCCACAAATAATATTGCAATATGTAACTGTATCGATTTTTTCCCCCATCACTAATACAGAATAAACACACATAGTGCTCA
This sequence comes from Oncorhynchus mykiss, assembly GCF_057628025.1. Lineage (NCBI taxonomy): Eukaryota > Metazoa > Chordata > Actinopteri > Salmoniformes > Salmonidae > Oncorhynchus > Oncorhynchus mykiss. The sequence goes on along the minus strand of NC_143040.1, from coordinate 6,127,439 downwards.
GTACACAATACTGGATACACACTGGACACACACAGCAATATATAGTACTGCATGCCATGCAACCTCCTAATCAAACGATGAACACACACACACGCACACGCACGCACACACACACACACACACACACACACGCACGCACGCACGCACGCACATGCACACACACACACACACACACACACACATATATACAGGGTCCAGATGGCCTAGTTTACAGTGAACGAGGGACTCTCTGACAGTCAGATGGACTCTAGCTGGAATGCATGGATAAACTAAATTAACCTTTGTTTCATTCCTTCCTCTATTCCACTCTTCCTTCTAATCCTCTCTTCCTTCTTTTCCTCTCTTCCTTTCTATTCTTCTCTTCCTTCTATTCCTCTCTTCCTTCTATTCCTCTCTTCCTTCTATTCCTCTCTTCCTTCTATTCCTCCCTTCCTTCTATTCCTCTCTTCCTTTATATTCCTCTCTTCCTTCTTTCCTCTCTTCCTTCTATTCCTCTCTTCCTTCTATTCCTCTCTTCCTTCTATTCCTCTCTTCCTTCTATTCCTCTCTTCCTTTCTATTCCTCTCTTCCTTCTATTCCTCTCTTCCTTCTGTCCCTGTATGTATGAATGGATGAGTGGAAGAAAGGTTTTCATTCTAATGCTTTCACCAGTCCATCTCTGTCCCACCTGAGATGCCAGTTACAAGTGAAAAGACACAATGACATCCTCCCTGTGTGAGATGAATGAAGCTTTTTAAAATTAGAATCACATTTAAATCTGAACTAGAACACTGACAATCACATTCCAATGCTTCTGTATAGCCCAAGATTCCCAAGATGTCTTAGAACACTTACAATCCCATTCTGGAATATTCCGACACTGACAATCAGATTCCCGAGGCCTACTAGAACACAGAAAATAAGAATTCAAAAGCAACCTGGTTGTCATCAGAACTACTTCTTTCTATTCCGCATTCTAATGCTATACAGAGGACAGTAAAGTGTGTATCTGCTCTATTAAATATTCACTCAGGCAGCCCCTTTCTGACTGCATAACAAGACTGCATCCCAATTTGCACCCTATTCCCTACATAGCACACTACTTTTGACCAGGGCCATAGGGCGTAAGGAATAGGGTGCTATGTGGGATGAAGCCTTAGTGTGTAGGAAGTAGTGCATAGAGAATTACACTGTATACACAAGCTGAGAGATGGAGGATAATGCATACATACATAAAGTGCTACAAAGTGTGTGTGTGTGTGTGTGTGTGTGTGTGTGTGTGTGTGTGTGTGTGTGTGTGTGTGTGTGTGTGTGTGTGTGTGTGTGTGTGTGTGTTGAGAAGGATGTAGAGAACATTGGATGAATGTATAGGTAATGTATAGGTAATGTATAGGTAAAGTACATGTAATGTATAGGCCTTGTATAGGTCATGTGTAGGTAATGTTAGGTCATGCATATGGCATGTGTAGGTAGTGTGCAGGTAATGTGTAGTTAATGTATAAGTAATGTGCCGGTAAAGTATGGGTAATGCGTATGTAATGTGTAGGTAATGTGTAGGCAATGCATATGTGATGTGCAGGTAATGTATGGGTAATGTGCAGGTAATGTGCAGTTAATGTATAGGTAATGTACAGGTAAAGTATAGATAATGTAATGTGTAGGTGATGTGTAGGTAATGTACAGGTATAGTATAGATAATGCAATGTGTAGGTGATGTGTAGGTAATGTACAGGTATAGTATAGATAATGTAATGTGTAGGTGATGTGTAGGTAATGTACAGGTAAAGTATAGATAATGCAATGTGTAGGTGATGTGTAGGTAATGTACAGGTAAAGTATAGATAATGTAATGTGTGGTTAATGTGTAGGTAATGTAATGTGTAGGTGATGTGTAGGTAATGTACAGGTAAAGTATAGATAATGTAATGTGTAGGTGATGTGTAGGTAATGTACAGGTAAAGTATAGATAATGTAATGTGTAGGTGATGTGTAGGTAATGTACAGGTAAAGTATAGATAATGTAATGTGTAGGTGATGTGTAGGTAATGTACAGGTAAAGTATAGATAATGTACTGTGTAGGTGATGTGTAGGTAATGTACAGGTAAAGTATAGATAATGTACGGTGTAGGTGATGTGTAGGTAATGTACAGGTAAAGTATAGATAATGTAATGTGTAGGTGGTGTGATACTCCATACCATCACGATACTCCATACCACCACAATACTCCATACCATCACGATACCCCATACCATCACGATACCCCATACCATCACAATACTCCATACCATCACGATACTCCATACCATCACAATACTCTATACCATCACTATACTCTATACCATCACGATACCCCATACCATCACAATAATCTATACCATCACTATACTCTATACCATCACGATACCCCATACCATCACAATACTCTATACCATCACAATACTCCATACCATCACAATACTCTATACCATCACAATACTCCATACCATCACAATACTCCATACCATCACAATACTCCATACCATCACGATACCCCATACCATCACAATACTCCATACCATCACGATACTCCATACCATCACAATACCCCATACCATCACAATAATCTATACCATCACGATACCCCATACCACCACAATACTCTATACCATCACTATACTCCATACCACCACAATACCCCATACCATCACAATACTCCATACCATCACGATACTCCATACCATCACAATACTCCATACCATCACAATACTCCATACCATCACGATACTCCATACCATCACGATACTCCATACCATCACAATAATCTATACCATCACTATACTCCATACCATCACGATACTCTATACCATCACGATACTCCATACCATCACGATACTCCATACCATCACAATACTCCATACCATCACAATACTCTATACCATCACAATACTCTATACCATCACGATACTCCATACCATCACGATACTCCATACCATCACAATAATCTATACCATCACTATACTCCATACCATCACGATACTCTATACCATCACGATACTCCATACCATCACGATACTCCATACCATCACGATACTCCATACCATCACTATACTCTATACCATCACGATACCCCATACCATCACAATAATCTATACCATCACTATACTCTATACCATCACGATACCCCATACCATCACAATACTCTATACCATCACAATACTCCATACCATCACAATACTCTATACCATCACAATACTCCATACCATCACAATACTCCATACCATCACAATACTCCATACCATCACGATACTCCATACCATCACAATACTCCATACCATCACAATACTCCATACCATCACGATACTCCATACCATCACAATACCCCATACCATCACAATACTCTATACCATCACGATACCCCATACCACCACAATACTCTATACCATCACGATACTCCATACCATCACGATACCCCATACCATCACAATACTCCATACCATCACAATACTCCATACCATCACGATACTCCATACCATCACAATACTCTATACCATCACAATACTCTATACCATCACGATACTCCATACCACCACAATACTCTATACCATCACGATACTCCATACCACCACAATACTCCATACCATCACAATACTCTATACCATCACGATACTCCATACCACCACAATACTCCATACCATCACAATACTCTATACCATCACGATACTCCATACCACCACAATACTCCATACCATCACGATACTCCATACCATCACGATACTCCATACCACCACTATACTCCATACCACCACAATACTCCATACCATCACAATACTCCATACCATCACTATACTCCATACCATCACAATACTCTATACCATCACGATACTCCATACCACCACAATACTCCATACCATCACAATACTCCATACCATCACAATACTCCATACCATCACAATACTCTATACCATCACGATACTCCATACCACCACAATACTCTATACCATCACGATACTCCATACCATCACAATACTCTATACCATCACTATACTCCATACCATCACAATACTCCATACCATCACAATACTCCATACCACCACAATACTCCATACCATCACAATAATCTATACCATCACTATACTCTATACCATCACGATACTCCATACCACCACAATAATCTATACCATCACTATACTCTATACCATCACGATACCCCATACCATCACAATAATCTATACCATCACTATACTCTATACCATCACGATACCCCATACCATCACAATAATCTATACCATCACTATACTCTATACCATCACGATACCCCATACCATCACAATAATCTATACCATCACTATACTCTATACCATCACGATACCCCATACCATCACAATAATCTATACCATCACTATACTCTATACCATCACGATACCCCATACCATCACAATAATCTATACCATCACTATACTCTATACCATCACGATACCCCATACCATCACAATAATCTATACCATCACTATACTCTATACCATCATTATACTCCATACCATCACAATACTCTAAAACATCACAATACTCCATACCATCACTATACTCCATACCATCACAATAATCTATACCATCACAATACTCCATACCATCACAATAATCTATACCATCACAATACTCCATACCATCACTATACTCCATACCATCACAATAATCTATACCATCACAATACTCTAAAACACCACAATACTCCATACCATCACGATAATCCATATCATCACAATACTACATAACATCACAATTCTTGATACCAAAATGGCAAAAAAAGAAGGCATATTAGCCAAAGTCACAGAATGGCCCTTGATCCAGACAGATAAACTTAGCTACTGCTCTGTTCAAGTCATTTGGCTCCCAGGCTAGCAGGAAGTTAGTGGAGCTAACATGATGCAGCCCAGACTCCCAGGCTAGCAGTGAGTTAGTGGAGCTAACATGATGCAGCCCAGACTCCCAGGCTAGCAGGGAGGTAGTGGAGCTGACAAGGAGGGCTGTAATAACAGTGGAGCTGACAGGGAGGACTGTAATAACAGTGGAGCTGACAGGGAGGACTGTAATAACAGTGGAGCTGACAGGGAGGACTGTAATAACAGTGGAGCTGACAGGGAGGACTGTAATAACAGTGGAGCTGACAGGGAGGACTGTAATAACAGTGGAGCTGACAGGGAGGACTGTAATAACAGTGGAGCAGACAGGGAGGACTGTAATAACAGTGGAGCTGACAGGGAGGACTGTAATAACAGTGGAGCAGACAGGGAGGACTGTAATAACAGTGGAGCTGACAGGGAGGACTGTAATAACAGTGGAGCTGACAGGGAGGACTGTAATAACAGTGGAGCTGACATGGAGGACTGTAATAACAGTGAGTTAGTGGAGCTGACAGGGAGGACTGTAATAACAGTGGAGCAGACAGGGAGGACTGTAATAACAGTGGAGCAGACAGGGAGGACTGTAATAACAGTGGAGCAGACAGGGAGGACTGTAATAACAGTGAAGTTGACAGGGAGGGCTGTAATAACAGTGAAGTTGACAGGGAGGACTGTAATAACAGTGGAGCAGACAGGGAGGACTGTAATAACAGTGGAGCAGACAGGGAGGACTGTAATAACAGTGGAGCTGACAGGGAGGACTGTAATAACAGTGGAGCAGACAGGGAGGACTGTAATAACAATGGAGCTGACAGGGAGGGCTGTAATAAAAGTGGAGCTGACAGGGAGGACTGTAATAACAGTTAGTTAGTGGAGCTGACATGGAGGACTGTAATAACAGTGGAGCTGACAGGGAGGACTGTAATAAGAGGTTGTCTGGGCTGATAGACAGGGAGGACTGTAATAAGAGGTTGTCTGGGCTGATAGACAGGGAGGACTGTAATAAGAGGTTGTCTGGGCTGATAGACAGGGAGGACTGTAATAAGAGGTTGTCTGGGCTGATAGACAGGGAGGACTGTAATAAGAGGTTGTCTGGGCTGATAGACAGGGAGGACTGTAATAAGAGGTTGTCTGGGCTGATAGACAGGGAGGACTGTAATAAGAGGTTGTCTGGGCTGATAGACAGGGAGGACTGTAACAAGAGGTTGTCTGGGCTGATAGACAGGGAGGACTGTAATAAGAGGTTGTCTGGGCTGACAGACAGGGAGGACTGTAATAAGAGGTTGTCTGGGCTGATAGACAGGGAGGACTGTAATAAGAGGTTGTCTGGGCTGATAGACAGGGAGGACTGTAATAAGAGGTTGTCTGGGCTGATAGACAGGGAGGACTGTAACAAGAGGTTGTCTGGGCTGATAGACAGGGAGGACTGTAATAAGAGGTTGTCTGGGCTGACAGACAGGGAGGACTGTAATAAGAGGTTGTCTGGGCTGATAGACAGGGAGGACTGTAATAAGAGTTGTCTGGGCTGATAGACAGGCTTGATCTGTGAGACACATGACAGATGTCCTAAAAGCAATACATTGTCTTCAGCACCAAACCTGTTTATTTCATGTTCTTGTATCTAAAGAGTCCTGAAGTTTCAGAAGACAAGAAAGAAAAGCCTTTCATTTTCTGCAGCGCAACAATATTTATGAATTTACACGTTTTAGATGAAACTATTAAACTATGTAAGGAAGGTGTTCTGGTAGGAATCGATGCAGATAAGAACACACACACACACACACACACACACACACGCACACCTACGCGCACGCGCACGCACACGCACACACACACACACAGTTACAGGTTTTGTTTTTTCTATGTATATTATGAGGTAGCACGTAGGGCGAACCGATTGATGTCACCACATTAGTAAGAGTGTGTTTCACCTGAGCTGGCTTGTCCATCTCGTTAGTTGGAAGGTGTTTTCACCTGAGCTGGCTTGTCCATCTCGTTAGTTGGAAGGTGTTTTCACCTGAGCTGGCTTGTCCATCTCGTTAGTGGGAAGGTGTTTCACCTGTGCTGGCTTGTCCATCTCGTTAGTGGGAAGGTGTTTCACCTGTGCTGACTTGTCCATCTCGTTAGTTGGAAGGTGTTTTCACCTGAGCTGACTTGTCCATCTCGTTAGTGGGAAGGTGTTTCACCTGAGCTGACTTGTCCATCTCGTTAGTTGGAAGGTGTTTCACCTGAGCTGACTTGTCCATCTCGTTAGTGGGAAGGTGTTTCACCTGAGCTGGCTTGTCCATCTCGTTAGTTGGAAGGTGTTTTCACCTGAGCTGACTTGTCCATCTCGTTAGTGGGAAGGTGTTTCACCTGTGCTGACTTGTCCATCTCGTTAGTTGGAAGGTGTTTCACCTGAGCTGGCTTGTCCATCTCGTTAGTGGGAAGGTGTTTCACCTGAGCTGACTTGTCCATCTCGTTAGTGTGCAGGTGTTTCACCTGTGCTGACTTGTCCATCTCGTTAGTTGGAAGGTGTTTCACCTGAGCTGACTTGTCCATCTCGTTAGTTGGAAGGTGTTTCACCTGTGCTGACTTGTCCATCTCGTTAGTGGGAAGGTGTTTCACCTGAGCTGACTTGTCCATCTCGTTAGTGTGCAGGTGTTTCACCTGTGCTGACTTGTCCATCTCGTTAGTTGGAAGGTGTTTCACCTGAGCTGACTTGTCCATCTCGTTAGTGGGAAGGTGTTTCACCTGAGCTGACTTGTCCATCTCGTTAGTGTACAGGTGTTTCACCTGTGCTGACTTGTCCATCTCGTTAGTTGGAAGGTGTTTCACCTGAGCTGACTTGTCCATCTCGTTAGTGGGAAGGTGTTTCACCTGTGCTGACTTGTCCATCTCGTTAGTTGGAAGGTGTTTTCACCTGAGCTGACTTGTCCATCTCGTTAGTGGGAAGGTGTTTCACCTGAGCTGACTTGTCCATCTCGTTAGTTGGAAGGTGTTTCACCTGAGCTGACTTGTCCATCTCGTTAGTGGGAAGGTGTTTCACCTGAGCTGACTTGTCCATCTCGTTAGTGTGCAGGTGTTTCACCTGAGCTGACTTGTCCATCTCGTTAGTTGGAAGGTGTTTCACCTGAGCTGACTTGTCCATCTCGTTAGTGGGAAGGTGTTTCACCTGAGCTGACTTGTCCATCTCGTTAGTGTACAGGTGTTTCACCTGTGCTGACTTGTCCATCTCGTTAGCTGGAAGGTGTTTCACCTGAGCTGACTTGTCCATCTCGTTAGTGGGAAGGTGTTTCACCTGTGCTGACTTGTCCATCTCGTTAGTTGGAAGGTGTTTTCACCTGAGCTGACTTGTCCATCTCGTTAGTGGGAAGGTGTTTCACCTGAGCTGACTTGTCCATCTCGTTAGTGGGAAGGTGTTTCACCTGAGCTGACTTGTCCATCTCGTTAGTGTGCAGGTGTTTCACCTGAGCTGACTTGTCCATCTCGTTAGTTGGAAGGTGTTTCACCTGAGCTGACTTGTCCATCTCGTTAGTGGGAAGGTGTTTCACCTGAGCTGGCTTGTCCATCTCGTTAGTTGGAAGGTGTTTCACCTGAGCTGACTTGTCCATCTCGTTAGTGTGCAGGTGTTTCACCTGTGCTGACTTGTCCATCTCCTTAGTAGGAAGGTGTTGTTCTGGGGTTTTCTTTAATTTTGTCTTTTCCAAGTCCCATCATTCTGTCACACCCTGACCATAGAGAGCCCTCAGGGTCAGGGCGTGACTAGGGGGTGTTCTAGTCAATTTATTTCTATGTTTGGGATTGAGTATGGTTCCCAATTAGAGGCAGCTGATTATCGTTGTCTCTAATTGGGGATCATACTTAAGGTGTCCCTTTTCCCACCTGCTTTTGTGGGATATTGTTTTGTGTTAGTGTGTTATAGCACTACGTTGTGTGTTTATTGTGTTGTGTTAGTGTGTTGTAGCACTACGTTGTGTGTTTATTGTGTTGTGTTAGTGTGTTGTAGCACTACGTTGTGTGTTTATTGTGTTGTGTAAGTGTGTTGTAGCACTACGTTGTGTTATGGTCGTTGTGTGTTTATTGTGTTGTGTTAGTGTGTTGTAGCACTACGTTGTGTGTTTATTGTGTTGTGTTAGTGTGTTGTAGCACTACGTTGTGTTATGGTCGTTGTGTGTTTATTGTGTTGTGTTAGTGTGTTGTAGCACTACGTTGTGTGTTTATTGTGTTGTGTTAGTGTGTTGTAGTACTACGTTGTGTGTTTATTGTGTTGTGTTAGTGTGTTATAGCACTACGTTGTGTGTTTATTGTGTTGTGTTAGTGTGTTGTAGTACTACGTTGTGTGTTTATTGTGTTGTGTTAGTGTGTTGTAGCACTACGTTGTGTGTTTATTGTGTTGTGTTAGTGTGTTGTAGTACTACGTTGTGGTCGTTGTGTGTTTATTGTGTTGTGTTAGTGTGTTGTAGCACTACGTTGTGTTGTGGTCGTTGTGTGTTTATTGTGTTGTGTTAGTGTGTTATAGCACTACGTTGTGTGTTTATTGTGTTGTGTTAGTGTGTTGTAGCACTACGTTGTGTTGTGGTCGTTGTGTGTTTATTGTGTTGTGTTAGTGTGTTGTAGTACTACGTTGTGTGTTTATTGTGTTGTGTTAGTGTGTTGTAGTACTACGTTGTGTTATGGTCGTTGTGTGTTTATTGTGTTGTGTGTTTATTGTGTTGTGTTAGTGTGTTGTAGCACTACGTTGTGTGTTTATTGTGTGTTGTGTTAGTGTGTTGTAGCACTACGTTGTGTTATGGTCGTTGTGTGTTTATTGTGTTGTGTTAGTGTGTTGTAGTACTACGTTGTGTGTTTATTGTGTTGTGTTAGTGTGTTGTAGCACTACGTTGTGTGTTTATTGTGTTGTGTTAGTGTGTTGTAGTACTACGTTGTGTTATGGTCGTTGTGTGTTTATTGTGTTGTGTTAGTGTGTTGTAGCACTACGTTGTGTTATGGTCGTTGTGTGTTTATTGTGTTGTGTTAGTGTGTTGTAGTACTACGTTGTGTGTTTATTGTGTTGTGTTAGTGTGTTGTAGTACTACGTTGTGTGTTTATTGTGTTGTGTTAGTGTGTTGTAGCACTACGTTGTGTGTTTATTGTGTTGTGTTAGTGTGTTGTAGCACTACGTTGTGTGTTTATTGTGTTGTGTTAGTGTGTTGTAGCACTACGTTGTGTTATGGTCGTTGTGTGTTTATTGTGTGTTGTGTTAGTGTGTTGTAGTACTACGTTGTGTTATGGTCGTTGTGTGTTTATTGTGTTGTGTTAGTGTGTTGTAGCACTACGTTGTGTGTTTATTGTGTTGTGTGTTTATTGTGTTGTGTTAGTGTGTTGTAGTACTACGTTGTGTGTTTATTGTGTTGTGTTAGTGTGTTGTAGCACTACGTTGTGTGTTTATTGTGTTGTGTTAGTGTGTTGTAGCACTACGTTGTGTTATGGTCGTTGTGTGTTTATTGTGTGTTGTGTTAGTGTGTTGTAGTACTACGTTGTGTTATGGTCGTTGTGTGTTTATTGTGTGTTGTGTTAGTGTGTTGTAGTACTACGTTGTGTTATGGTCGTTGTGTGTTTATTGTGTTGTGTTAGTGTGTTGTAGTACTACGTTGTGTGTTTATTGTGTTGTGTTAGTGTGTTGTAGCACTACGTTGTGTGTTTATTGTGTTGTGTTAGTGTGTTGTAGCACTACGTTGTGTGTTTATTGTGTTGTGTTAGTGTGTTGTAGTACTACGTTGTGTGTTTATTGTGTTGTGTTAGTGTGTTGTAGTACTACGTTGTGTGTTTATTGTGTGTTGTGTTAGTGTGTTGTAGTACTACGTTGTGTGTTTATTGTGTTGTGTTAGTGTGTTGTAGCACTACGTTGTGTGTTTATTGTGTTGTGTTAGTGTGTTGTAGCACTACGTTGTGTTATGGTCGTTGTGTGTTTATTGTGTTGTGTTAGTGTGTTGTAGCACTACGTTGTGTGTTTATTGTGTTGTGTTAGTGTGTTGTAGTACTACGTTATGGTCGTTGTGTGTTTATTGTGTTGTGTTAGTGTGTTATAGCACTACGTTGTGTGTTTATTGTGTTGTGTTAGTGTGTTGTAGTACTACGTTGTGTGTTTATTGTGTTGTGTTAGTGTGTTGTAGCACTACGTTGTGTGTTTATTGTGTTGTGTTAGTGTGTTGTAGTACTACGTTGTGTGTTTATTGTGTTGTGTTAGTGTGTTATAGCACTACGTTGTGTGTTTATTGTGTTGTGTTAGTGTGTTATAGCACTACGTTGTGTTATGGTCGTTGTGTGTTTATTGTGTTGTGTTAGTGTGTTGTAGTACTACGTTGTGTGTTTATTGTGTTGTGTTAGTGTGTTGTAGCACTACGTTGTGTGTTTATTGTGTTGTGTTAGTGTGTTATAGCACTACGTTGTGTGTTTATTGTGTTGTGTGTTTATTGTGTTGTGTTAGTGTGTTGTAGCACTACGTTGTGTTATGGTCGTTGTGTGTTTATTGTGTTGTGTTAGTGTGTTGTAGCACTACGTTGTGTTGTGGTCGTTGTGTGTTTATTGTGTTGTGTTAGTGTGTTGTAGCACTACGTTGTGTGTTTATTGTGTTGTGTTAGTGTGTTGTATCACTACGTTGTGTGTTTATTGTGTTGTGTTAGTGTGTTGTAGCACTACGTTGTGTGTTTATTGTGTTGTGTTAGTGTGTTGTAGCACTACGTTGTGTTATGGTCGTTGTGTGTTTATTGTGTTGTGTTAGTGTGTTGTAGTACTACGTTGTGTGTTTATTGTGTTGTGTTAGTGTGTTGTAGCACTACGTTGTGTGTTTATTGTGTTGTGTTAGTGTGTTGTAGTACTACGTTATGGTCGTTGTGTGTTTATTGTGTTGTGTTAGTGTGTTGTAGTACTACGTTGTGTGTTTATTGTGTTGTGTTAGTGTGTTGTAGTACTACGTTGTGTGTTTATTGTGTTGTGTTAGTGTGTTGTAGCACTACGTTGTGTGTTTATTGTGTTGTGTTAGTGTGTTGTAGCACTACGTTGTGTTATGGTCGTTGTGTGTTTATTGTGTTGTGTTAGTGTGTTGTAGTACTACGTTGTGTTATGGTCGCTGTGTGTTTATTGTGTTGTGTTAGTGTGTTGTAGCACAACGTTATGGTCGTTGTGTGTTTATTGTGTTGTGTTAGTGAGTTGTAGCACTACGTTGTGTGTTTATTGTGTTGTGTTAGTGTGTTGTAGCACTACGTTGTGTGTTTATTGTGTTGTGTTAGTGTGTTGTAGCACTACGTTGTGTTATGGTCGTTGTGTGTTTATTGTGTTGTGTTAGTGTGTTGTAGCACTACGTTGTGTGTTTATTGTGTTGTGTTAGTGTGTTGTAGCACTACGTTGTGTGTTTATTGTGTTGTGTTAGTGTGTTGTAGCACTACGTTGTGTGTTTATTGTGTGTTGTGTTAGTGTGTTGTAGTACTACGTTGTGTGTTTATTGTGTTGTGTTAGTGTGTTGTAGCACTACGTTGTGTGTTTATTGTGTTGTGTTAGTGTGTTGTAGCACTACGTTGTGTGTTTATTGTGTTGTGTTAGTGTGTTGTAGCACTACGTTGTGTGTTTATTGTGTTGTGTTAGTGTGTTGTAGCACTACGTTGTGTGTTTATTGTGTGTTGTGTTAGTGTGTTGTAGTACTACGTTGTGTGATGGTCGTTGTGTGTTTATTGTGTTGTGTTAGTGTGTTGTAGTACTACGTTGTGTGATGGTCGTTGTGTGTTTATTGTGTTGTGTTAGTGTGTTGTAGCACTACGTTGTGTGATGGTCGTTGTGTGTTTATTGTGTTGTGTTAGTGTGTTGTAGCACCACGTTATGGTCGTTGTGTGTTTATTGTGTTGTGTTAGTGTGTTGTAGCACTACGTTGTGTGATGGTCGTTGTGTGTTTATTGTGTTGTGTTAGTGTGTTGTAGCACCACGTTATGGTCGTTGTGTGTTTATTGTGTTGTGTTAGTGTGTTGTAGCACTACGTTGTGTGTTTATTGTGTTGTGTTAGTGTGTTGTAGCACTACGTTGTGTGTTTATTGTGTTGTGTTAGTGTGTTGTAGTACTACGTTGTGTTATGGTCGTTGTGTGTTTATTGTGTTGTGTTAGTGTGTTGTAGTACTACGTTGTGTGTTTATTGTGTTGTGTTAGTGTGTTGTAGCACTACGTTGTGTGTTTATTGTGTTGTGTTAGTGTGTTATAGCACTACGTTGTGTGTTTATTGTGTTGTGTTAGTGTGTTGTAGTACTACGTTGTGTGTTTATTGTGTTGTGTTAGTGTGTTGTAGTACTACGTTGTGTGTTTATTGTGTTGTGTTAGTGTGTTGTAGCACTACGTTGTGTGTTTATTGTGTTGTGTTAGTGTGTTGTAGTACTACGTTGTGTGTTTATTGTGTTGTGTTAGTGTGTTGTAGCACTACGTTGTGTTGTGGTCGTTGTGTGTTTATTGTGTGTTGTGTTAGTGTGTTGTAGCACTACGTTGTGTGTTTATTGTGTTGTGTTAGTGTGTTGTAGCACTACGTTGTGTTGTGGTCGTTGTGTGTTTATTGTGTTGTGTTAGTGTGTTGTAGTACTACGTTGTGTGTTTATTGTGTTGTGTTAGTGTGTTATAGCACTACGTTGTGTTGTGGTCGTTGTGTGTTTATTGTGTTGTGTTAGTGTGTTATAGCACTACGTTGTGTTATGGTCGTTGTGTGTTTATTGTGTTGTGTTAGTGTGTTGTAGCACTACGTTGTGTTATGGTCGTTGTGTGTTTATTGTGTTGTGTTAGTGTGTTGTAGCACTACGTTGTGTGTTTATTGTGTTGTGTTAGTGTGTTGTAGCACTACGTTGTGTGTTTATTGTGTTGTGTTAGTGTGTTGTAGCACTACGTTGTGTGTTTATTGTGTTGTGTTAGTGTGTTGTAGCACTACGTTGTGTGTTTATTGTGTTGTGTTAGTGTGTTGTAGCACTACGTTGTGTGTTTATTGTGTTGTGTTAGTGTGTTGTAGCACTACGTTGTGTTATGGTCGTTGTGTGTTTATTGTGTTGTGTTAGTGTGTTGTAGCACTACGTTGTGTGTTTATTGTGTTGTGTTAGTGTGTTGTAGTACTACGTTGTGTTATGGTCGTTGTGTGTTTATTGTGTTGTGTTAGTGTGTTGTAGCACCACGTTGTGTGTTTATTGTGTTGTGTTAGTGTGTTGTAGTACTACGTTGTGTGTTTATTGTGTTGTGTTAGTGTGTTGTAGCACTACGTTGTGTGTTTATTGTGTTGTGTTAGTGTGTTGTAGCACTACGTTGTGTGTTTATTGTGTTGTGTTAGTGTGTTGTAGCACTACGTTGTGTGTTTATTGTGTTGTGTTAGTGTGTTATAGCACTACGTTGTGTGTTTATTGTGTTGTGTTAGTGTGTTGTAGCACCACGTTGTGTGTTTATTGTGTTGTGTTAGTGTGTTGTAGCACTACGTTGTGTGTTTATTGTGTTGTGTTAGTGTGTTGTAGTACTACGTTGTGTGTTTATTGTGTTGTGTTAGTGTGTTGTAGCACTACGTTGTGTGTTTATTGTGTTGTGTTAGTGTGTTGTAGTACTACGTTGTGTGTTTATTGTGTTGTGTTAGTGTGTTGTAGCACTACGTTGTGTGTTTATTGTGTTGTGTTAGTGTGTTGTAGTACTACGTTGTGTGTTTATTGTGTTGTGTTAGTGTGTTGTAGCACCACGTTGTGTGTTTATTGTGTTGTGTTAGTGTGTTGTAGCACTACGTTGTGTGTTTATTGTGTTGTGTTAGTGTGTTGTAGTACTACGTTGTGTGTTTATTGTGTTGTGTTAGTGTGTTGTAGCACTACGTTGTGTGTTTATTGTGTTGTGTTAGTGTGTTGTAGTACTACGTTGTGTGTTTATTGTGTTGTGTTAGTGTGTTGTAGTACTACGTTGTGTTATGGTCGTTGTGTGTTTATTGTGTTGTGTTAGTGTGTTGTAGTACTACGTTGTGTGTTTATTGTGTTGTGTTAGTGTGTTGTAGTACTACGTTGTGTTGTGGTCGTTGTGTGTTTATTGTGTTGTGTTAGTGTGTTGTAGTACTACGTTGTGTGTTTATTGTGTTGTGTTAGTGTGTTGTAGCACTACGTTGTGTGTTTATTGTGTTGTGTTAGTGTGTTGTAGCACTACGTTGTGTGTTTATTGTGTTGTGTTAGTGTGTTGTAGCACTACGTTGTGTGTTTATTGTGTGTTGTGTTAGTGTGTTGTAGCACTACGTTGTGTGTTTATTGTGTTGTGTTAGTGTGTTGTAGCACTACGTTGTGTTATGGTCGTTGTGTGTTTATTGTGTTGTGTTAGTGTGTTGTAGTACTACGTTGTGTGTTTATTGTGTTGTGTTAGTGTGTTGTAGCACTACGTTGTGTGTTTATTGTGTTGTGTTAGTGTGTTGTAGCACTACGTTATGTGTTTATTGTGTTGTGTTAGTGTGTTGTAGTACTACGTTGTGTGTTTATTGTGTTGTGTTAGTGTGTTGTAGAACTACGTTGTGTGTTTATTGTGTGTTGTGTTAGTGTGTTGTAGCACTACGTTGTGTGTTTATTGTGTTGTGTTAGTGTGTTGTAGCACTACGTTGTGGTCGTTGTGTGTTTATTGTGTTGTGTTAGTGTGTTGTAGCGCTACGTTGTGTGTTTATTGTGTTGTGTTAGTGTGTTGTAGCACTACGTTGTGTGTTTATTGTGTTGTGTTAGTGTGTTGTAGCGCTACGTTGTGTGTTTATTGTGTTGTGTTAGTGTGTTGTAGCACTACGTTGTGTGTTTATTGTGTGTTGTGTTAGTGTGTTGTAGCACTACGTTGTGTTATGGTCGTTGTGTGTTTATTGTGTTGTGTTAGTGTGTTGTAGCACAACGTTGTGTGTTTATTGTGTTGTGTTAGTGTGTTGTAGCACTACGTTGTGTGTTTATTGTGTTGTGTTAGTGTGTTGTAGCACTACGTTGTGTGTTTATTGTGTTGTGTTAGTGTGTTGTAGTACTACGTTGTGTTATGGTCGTTGTGTGTTTATTGTGTTGTGTTAGTGTGTTGTAGTACTACGTTGTGTGTTTATTGTGTGTTGTGTTAGTGTGTTGTAGCACTACGTTGTGTGTTTATTGTGTTGTGTTAGTGTGTTGTAGCACTACGTTGTGTTATGGTCGTTGTGTGTTTATTGTGTTGTGTTAGTGTGTTGTAGTACTACGTTGTGTGTTTATTGTGTTGTGTTAGTGTGTTGTAGCACTACGTTGTGTGTTTATTGTGTTGTGTTAGTGTGTTGTAGTACTACGTTGTGTGTTTATTGTGTTGTGTTAGTGTGTTGTAGTACTACGTTGTGTTATGGTCGTTGTGTGTTTATTGTGTTGTGTTAGTGTGTTGTAGTACTACGTTGTGTGTTTATTGTGTGTTGTGTTAGTGTGTTGTAGCACTACGTTGTGTGTTTATTGTGTTGTGTTAGTGTGTTGTAGCACTACGTTGTGTGTTTATTGTGTTGTGTTAGTGTGTTGTAGCACTACGTTGTGTGTTTATTGTGTTGTGTTAGTGTGTTGTAGTACTACGTTGTGTTATGGTCGTTGTGTGTTTATTGTGTTGTGTTAGTGTGTTGTAGCACTACGTTGTGTGTTTATTGTGTTGTGTTAGTGTGTTGTAGCACTACGTTGTGTGTTTATTGTGTTGTGTTAGTGTGTTGTAGTACTACGTTGTGTTATGGTCGTTGTGTGTTTATTGTGTTGTGTTAGTGTGTTGTAGCACTACGTTGTGTGTTTATTGTGTTGTGTTAGTGTGTTGTAGTACTACGTTGTGTGTTTATTGTGTTGTGTTAGTGTGTTATAGCACTACGTTGTGTGTTTATTGTGTTGTGTTAGTGTGTTGTAGTACTACGTTGTGTTGTGGTCGTTGTGTGTTTATTGTGTTGTGTTAGTGTGTTGTAGCACTACGTTGTGTGTTTATTGTGTTGTGTTAGTGTGTTGTAGCACTACGTTGTGTGTTTATTGTGTTGTGTTAGTGTGTTGTAGCACTACGTTGTGTGTTTATTGTGTTGTGTTAGTGTGTTGTAGCACTACGTTGTGTGTTTATTGTGTTGTGTTAGTGTGTTGTAGCACTACGTTGTGGTCGTTATGTGTTTATTGTGTTGTGTTAGTGTGTTGTAGCACTACGTTGTGTGTTTATTGTGTTGTGTTAGTGTGTTGTATCACTACGTTGTGTGTTTATTGTGTTGTGTTAGTGTGTTGTAGTACTACGTTGTGTGTTTGTGTTGTGTTAGTGTGTTGTAGTACTACGTTGTGTTATGGTCGTTGTGTGTTTATTGTGTTGTGTTAGTGTGTTGTAGCACTACGTTGTGTGTTTATTGTGTTGTGTTAGTGTGTTGTAGTACTACGTTGTGTTATGGTCGTTGTGTGTTTATTGTGTTGTGTTAGTGTGTTGTAGCGCTACGTTGTGTGTTTATTGTGTTGTGTTAGTGTGTTGTAGCACTACGTTGTGTGTTTATTGTGTTGTGTTAGTGTGTTGTAGTACTACGTTGTGTGTTTATTGTGTTGTGTTAGTGTGTTGTAGCACTACGTTGTGTGTTTATTGTGTTGTGTTAGTGTGTTGTAGTACTA
>NC_143040.1:6040000-6095000 GCF_057628025.1 Oncorhynchus mykiss | reverse complement strand
ACACTGGCCTTGTGGATTGATCCCCATTCAACTCAGAAATAGTCATGTGTGTCAAGCACCCAGCTGCAGGCAGACGTGTGTGTGTGTGTGTGTGTGTGTGTGTGTGTGTGTGTGTGTGTGTGTGTGTGTGTGTGTGTGTGTGTGTGTGTGTGTGTGTGTGTGTGTGTGTGTGTGTGTGTGTGTGTGTGTGTCAATTGGAGAGGAGTGGAGAGTGGTTTTGTTTTGTCTTGGTTTGTAGAATGTAGGGAGGAAGAAAGAGAACTGAACAAGAGATAACAAAAGATAGTCACACCATAAATACACTGAATCTGTCTGCCTGTCTGTCTGCATGTCTGTCTGCCTGCCTGTCTGCCCGTTTGCCCGTCTGCCCGTCTGTCTGTCTGCCTGTCTGTCTGCCTGACTGTGTGTATGCCTGCCTGTCTGCCCGTCTGTCTGTCTGCCTGTCTGTATGCCTGACTGTGTGTCTGCCTGTCTGTCTGCCTGACTGTGTGTCTGCCTGTCTGTCTGCCTGACTATGTGTCTGCCTGTCTGTCTGCCCGTCTGTCTGTCTGCCTGTCTGTCTGCCTGCCCGTCTGTCTGTCTGTCTGCCTGTCTGTCTGCCTGTCTATCAGTGTATTATGTACAGACAGACTGTATGTTATGCTGCCTGTCTATCTGTGTATTATGTACAGACAGACGGTATGTTATGCTGCCTGTCTATCTGTGTATTATGTACAGACAGACTGTATGGTATGCTGCCTGTCTATCTGTGTATTATGTACAGACAGACTGTATGGTATGCTGCCTGTCTATCAGTGTATTATGTACAGACAGACTGTATGTTATGCTGCCTGTCTATCTGTGTATTATGTACAGACAGACTGTATGGTATGCTGCCTGTCTATCTGTGTATTATGTACAGACAGACTGTATGGTATGCTGCCTGTCTATCAGTGTATTATGTACAGACAGACTGTATGTTATGCTGCCTGTCTATCTGTGTATTATGTACAGACAGACTGTATGGTATGCTGCCTGTCTATCAGTGTATTATGTACAGACAGACTGTATGTTATGCTGCCTGTCTATCAGTGTATTATGTACAGACAGACTGTATGGTATGCTGCCTGTCTATCAGTGTATTATGTACAGACAGACTGTATGTTATGCTGCCTGTCTATCTGTGTATTATGTACAGACAGACTGTATGGTATGCTGCCTGTCTATCTGTGTATTATGTACAGACAGACTGTATGTTATGCTGCCTGTAAAAAAAACCAGGAAATGTTTTTTAGAGCCCAATTTATACAGTCCCATTCGGACCACATTCTTGGTCAGCCTTATCTATCTCCCCGTGGACATGAGTGGGAGGAGACCTGGGCCGTGTGGGTGGACGGGGTCCGTTATAACACATGGTGGCTAGTTAACGAGTGGGAGGAGACCTGGGCCGTGTGGGTGGACGTCTGTTTTAACACATGGTGGCTAGTTAATGAGTGGGAGGAGACCTGGGCCGTGTGGGTGGACGGGGTCCGTTATAACACATGGTGGCTAGTTAACGAGTGGGAGGAGACCTGGGCCGTGTGGGTGGACGTCTGTTTTAACACATGGTGGCTAGTTAACGAGTGGGAGGAGACCTGGGCCGTGTGGGTGGTGGTCTGTTATAACACATGGTGGCTAGTTAACGAGTGGGAGGAGACCTGGGCCGTGTGGGTGGTGGTCTGTTATAACACATGGTGGCTAGTTAACGAGTGGGAGGAGACCTGGGCCGTGTGGGGGGACGTCTGTTTTAACACATGGTGGCTAGTTAACGAGTGGGAGGAGACCTGGGCCGTGTGGGTGGTGGTCTGTTATAACACATGGTGGCTAGTTAACGAGTGGGAGGAGACCTGGGCCGTGTGGGTGGACGGGGTCCGTTATAACACATGGTGGCTAGTTAACGAGTGGGAGGAGACCTGGGCCGTGTGGGTGGTGGTCTGTTATAACACATGGTGGCTAGTTAACGAGTGGGAGGAGACCTGGGCCGTGTGGGTGGACGGGGTCCGTTATAACACATGGTGGCTAGTTAACGAGTGGGAGGAGACCTGGGCCGTGTGGGTGGTGGTCTGTTATAACACATGGTGGCTAGTTAACGAGTGGGAGGAGACCTGGGCCGTGTGGGTGGTGGTCTGTTATAACACATGGTGGCTAGTTAACGAGTGGGAGGAGACCTGGGCCGTGTGGGTGGTGGTCTGTTTTAACACATGGTGGCTAGTTAACGAGTGGGAGGAGACCTGGGCCGTGTGGGTGGACGTCTGTTTTAACACATGGTGGCTAGTTAACGAGTGGGAGGAGACCTGGGCCGTGTGGGTGGTGGTCTGTTATAACACATGGTGGCTAGTTAACGAGTGGGAGGAGACCTGGGCCGTGTGGGTGGTGGTCTGTTATAACACATGGTGGCTAGTTAACGAGTGGGAGGAGACCTGGGCCGTGTGGGTGGACGGATGCAGTGCCTTAGACCACTGTGATACAGCCTGGAATCGAATCAGGGTTTGTAGAGACGCCTCTAGCACTGAGATGCAGTGCCTTAGACCACTGTGATACAGCCTGGAATCGAACCAGGGTCTGTAGTGACTCCTCTAACACTGAGATACAGTGCCTTAGACCGCTGAACCAGGGTCTGTAGTGACACCTCTAGCAGTTAGATACAGTACCTTAGACCGCTGAACCAGGGTCTGTAGAGACGCCTCTAACACTGAGATGCAGTGCCTTAGACCGCTGAACCAGGGTCTGTAGAGACGCCTCTAGCAGGGAGATACAGGACCTAAGACTGCTGAACCAGGGTCTGTAGTGACACCTCTAGTACTGAGATACAGTGCCTTAGACCACTGTGATACAGCCTGGAATCGAACCAGGGTCTGTAGTGACTCCTCTAACACTGAGATGCAGTGCCTTAGACCGCTGAACCAGGGTCTGTAGAGACGCCTCTAGCAGGGAGATACAGGACCTAAGACTGCTGAACCAGGGTCTGTAGTGACACCTCTAGTACTGAGATACAGTACCTTAGACCGCTGAACCAGGGGCTGTAGAGACACCTCTAGCACTGAGATACAGTGCCTTAGACCGCTGAACCAGGGTCTGTAGTGACACCTCTAGCAGGGAGATACAGTACCTTAGACCGCTGAACCAGGGTCTGTAGTGACACCTCTAGCAGTTAGATACAGTACCTTAGACCGCTGAACCAGGGTCTGTAGTGACACCTCTATGTGGGAGATACAGTACCTTAGACCGCTGAACCAGGGTCTGTAGTGACGCCTCTAGCAGGGAGATACAGTACCTTAGACCGCTGAACCAGGGTCTGTAGTGACACCTCTAGCAGGGAGATGCAGTACCATAGACCGCTGAACCAG
The DNA here is from genome assembly GCF_057628025.1 of Oncorhynchus mykiss. Taxonomy (NCBI): domain Eukaryota; kingdom Metazoa; phylum Chordata; class Actinopteri; order Salmoniformes; family Salmonidae; genus Oncorhynchus; species Oncorhynchus mykiss. Next base: position 6,091,635 of record NC_143040.1, on the reverse strand, counting down.
GGTCTGTAGTGACACCTCTATGTGGGAGATACAGTACCTTAGACCGCTGAACCAGGGTCTGTAGTGACACCTCTAGCAGTTAGATACAGTACCTTAGACCGCTGAACCAGGGTCTGTAGTGACACCTCTAGCAGTTAGATACAGTACCTTAGACCGCTGAACCAGGGTCTGTAGTGACACCTCTAGCAGGGAGAAACAGTACCTTAGACCGCTGTGCCACGCCTCGCCAAGTTTAAAACTGCCAGGAGGATAGTAGTAACAGGCGCTGCATAACAACCATCAGGAGATTAAGAGCGTAGCCCGTGCCAACGCCGCCTCGGCGTTACGGCTGCATTTCACACTAAAGCCATAGCAGAACTTTACCACAATCATGGCTAGGTAGGTTGGCAGTATATAACAGCAGAGGCTTTGTCTCCGGCAAAACCGTTCATATGGAAAGAACAGTCTGGCAAAACCTTTCATATAGAAAGAACAGTCTGGCAAAACCTTTCATATAGAAAGAACAGTCTGGCAAAACCTTTCATATAGAGAGAACAGTCTGGCAAAACCTTTCATATAGAGAGAACAGTCTGGCAAAACCTTTCATATAGAAAGAACAGTCTGGCAAAACCGTTCATATAGAGAGAACAGTCTGGCAAAACCTTTCATATAGAAAGAACAGTCTGGCAAAACCTTTCATATAGAAAGAACAGTCTGGCAAAACCTGTCATATAGAGAGAACAGTCTGGCAAAACCTGTCATTTAGAAAGAACAGTCTGGCAAAACCGTTCATATAGAAAGAACAGTCTGGCAAAACAAAAAAGTATTCTGGATGCTGAGGTTGGTGGGGAAAAAAACGGCTTGGTTTCAAAGGTGTATCTGTATCTGTTTGACACAGTGGAGGCTGGTTGGGAGGAGCTATAGAGGGACAGGCTCATTGTTATGGCTGGATGGAACTAATGGAACTGGAATGGATGGAATGGAGTCAAAACGTGGGTTCCGTATGTTTGATGTGTTCCAGCCATTACAACGAGCCTGTCCTCCTACGGCTCCTCCCACCAGCCTCCACTGGTGTGACAAACATTCAGCTCCACTCAGTCTACTAAACCATAGACCACATCTACCTCTAATTAATGGAGTAGCATAGACCACATCTACCTCTAATTAATGGAGTAGCATAGACCACATCTACCTCTAATTAATGGAGCAGCATAGACCACATCTACCTCTAATTAATGGAGCAGCACAGACCACATCTATCTAATGGAGTAACATAGACCACATCTACCTCTATCTAATGGAGTAACATAGACCACATCTACCTCTATATAATGGAGTAGCATAGACCACATCTACCTCTATATAATGGAGTAACATAGACCACATCTACCTCTATATAATGGAGTAGCATAGACCACATCTACCTCAATCTAATGGAGTAGCACAGACCACATCTACCTCTATCTAATGGAGTAGCATAGACCACATCTACCTCTATCTAATGGAGTAGCATAGACCACATCTATCTAATGGAGTAACATAGACCACATCTACCTCAATATAATGGAGTAGCACAGACCACATCTACCTCTATCTAATGGAGTAGCACAGACCACATCTACCTCTATCGAATAGAGTAGCATAGACCACATATACCTCTATATAATGGAGTAGCATAGACCACATCTACCTCTATATAATGGAGTAGCATAGACCACATCTACCTCTATCGAATGGAGTAGCATAGACCACATCTACCTCTATATAATGGAGTAGCATAGACCACATCTACCTCTATCTAATGGAGTAGCATAGACCACATCTACCTCTATCTAATGGAGTCGCATAGACCACATCTACCTCTATCTAATGGAGTCGCATAGACCACATCTACCTCTATCTAATGGAGTAGCATAGACCACATCTACCTCTAATGGAGTAGCATAGACCACATCTACCTCTATATAATGGAATAGCATAGACCACATCTACCTCTATCTAATGGAGTAGCATAGACCACATCTACCTCTATATAATGGAGTAGCATAGACCACATCTACCTCTATATAATGGAGTAGCATAGACCACATCTACCTCTATCTAATGGAGTAACATAGACCACATCTACCTCTATATAATGGAGTAGCATAGACCACATCTACCTCTATCTAATGGAGTAGCATAGACCACATCTACCACATCACATGACCAGACCTAGTAATAAGGCTAGATCATATTGAGGTTTTACCAGACCAAACACTTCCCCCACCATTGTGACCTCAACTCCAATCTGGGTTAAGCAGGCCATCCCATTCATTCACACATTACGGGTTGTGCAGTGAGCTGATAGCTCCAGTCTACTGTGAGATACAGAGCCTTCAGAGAGTATTAATACCTCTTGATTTATTCCACATTGTGTTGTGTTACAGCCTGAATTCAACATGGATTAAATATATTAGTTTTTTCTCTCACGCATCTACACACAATAACGCATAATAACAAAAGCGAAAACATGTTGTTTTTTTTGTAATTTGGTGCAAATTTTATGAAAATTTAATTCAGAAATATGTCATTTACATAAGTATTCACACCACTTTGTTATGGGCTCCGGTGCATCTAAAATCCTTTGATCATCCACTACAACTTGATTGTTTCGGACATGATTTAGAAAGAAACAATCTTTGGCCTGAAATGCAAAGCGCTATGTCCGCAGAAAACCAGGCACAGGTCATCACCCTTATAACACCATCCCCACCGTGAAGCAAGGTGGTGGCGGCAGCATCATGTTATGGGGATGCTGTTCAGCAGCAGGGACTGGTAAGGATAGAGGGAACAACGAATGGAGCCAAATACAGGCAAATCCTTGATGAGAACCTGAACAAAATATTCTGTGGTCTAATGAGACAAAAATGTTACTCGTTGGCCTGAATGCAAAGCGCTTATGTCTGCAGGTCATCACCCTTATAACACCATCCCCACCGTGAAGCATGGTGGTGGCGGCAGCATCATGTTATGGGGATGCTGTTCAGCGGCACAGGCTTCACGGTAGGGATGGGGTTATAAGGGTGATGACCTGTGCCTGGTTTTCTGAGGGCAAACGACAGGTTGGGGGTGAAGATGTGCATTCCAACAGGACAATGACCACCAAGCATACAGCCACAGCATCACTGGAGCAGAACAATAATGTGAAGGTCCTTGAGTGGCTCGGCCAAAGCCCAGACTTGAATCCCGTTGAAAATCTGTGGAAAGACTTGAAGATTGCTGTTCACCGCCGCTCCCCATCTAACAACAGAGCTTGAGAAAATCTGAAAGGAAGATTGGGAGAAAATCCCTAAATCCAGATGTACAAAGCTGATATAGACATACGAAAGACGACTCAAAACTGTAATCACCACCAAAGCTGCTTCTAAAAAGTATTTTCTCAGGGGTGTGAATACTGATGTAAACGAGATATCTGTATTTATTTTTCAGTACATTTGTAAAAAAAAAAATCTAAAAACATGTTTTCACTTTGTCGTTATGGGGTATTGTGTGTAGATGGGTAAGAAAAAAAAAAATGTAATCCCATTTTTGAATTCAGGCTGAAACACAACAAAATGTGGAATAAGTCAAGGGGTATGAATAGTTTCTGAAGGTCCACTGATTGGCTGATTTATGCTACACAAAGATAAATAACATACGTTTTGTTCTAAACTAATCCAATCTGTTAGTAGTTGGAGTTATTGCACCAGTTACTGAGTTGGTTCTTCCAGTTTGGACGACTGAGGTAGTCTCAGTATCTCTTCCTAACCCTGGCAGTCATTCTGAACGGAGGTTGTGGGTGATAAAAAATAAAATTACACTTGTTAGATGTTCTAACTCTGGCTGGATTCCAATAGGAATTAAACATCACTTTGCAAACCAGCGTCAATTGAGTGCAGGTCTGATGTGGCCTGTAAACGAGGAGTTTCCTAACACCACTGTGTTACGATATAACTAGGCCCTCAAAATAAAGGCCTTATGATATATTACGCAATGAATTGTCATAGATAATGACATTTTAAACGATAATAAAGCTGGTGGAAATGTTCAGAGGGTTCTAGGAAGAACCCTTCAAAGATTAAACGGTTCTCTGTAGAACCCTTCAAAGATTAAACGGTTCTCTGTAGAACCCTTCAAAGATAAAACGGTTCTCAGTAGAACCCTTCAAAGATAAAACGGTTCTCAGTAGAACCCTTCAAAGAGGATTCTGAGTATAACCATATACAGGGGGTTCTAATGCAGAACCCTACTCAGCACCAAATACGCTTCTACTTAGTACCTTTCTTTCTAAGAGTGTAATGCACTATTTCCTGTGCACTATATAGGGAATAGGGTGCTATTTGGGATGCGCAGAGTGAGATATATTGTCTAGTTTTAGAGGATTTCTGTCTTCACACTTGACAGAGTATTTTAGATCTCTCATAGGGAAGGCTGGGTGTATCCGACCTCATTATTTCAATTCAGGGATACGGATATATATTCAGATGTCTGGTTTAACAGTTAGGTTAGTTTTCCACTTTATAATTGGGCCTCTGACTTGATGTATTTATGTGACTGCCTGGGTTTTAAAGCCTGTTGAGTTAAAGTCTATGTAATAGTTTATAGGGAACTAATGCCAGTTCTTCAGTTCTTAGACATGGTTTAATATCACATCACACAATGCATTTTTTTTTGTTTTTTGTTTTACAATGTTTGTTTATCATATGATCACATATTTCTTTATGCTCTAGAGAAAAATATGTTATTGCTATGAGTTGCATCATAACAACTTGAATAATACTTGGATATGCACTTGGATGATACGATGACCTGATTAGCTACCGCTATAGTCAGCAGAACGAAGAATGGAGACAAGAGTGTGGCTGGTTACTGTTGGGGGGGGGGGGGGGCGGGGGGGGGGCAGACAGTGTAATTAGGGTCCTGGCCTCAGATGCACTATGACACCACTCAGACTGGCTGGGGGGGGGGGGGGGTTCAGACAGTGTAATTAGGGTCCTGGCCTCAGATGCACTATGACACCACTCAAACTGGCTGGGGGGGGGGGGGGGGGTTCAGACAGTGTAATTAGGGTCCTGGCCTCAGATGCACTATGACACCACTCAGACTGGCTAGGGGGTCAGACAGTGTAATTAGGGTCCTGGCCTCAGATGCACTATGACACCACTCAGACTGGCTAGGGGGTCAGACAGTGTAATTAGGGTCCTGGCCTCAGATGCACTCTGACACCACTCAGACTGGCTGGGGGGGAGGGGGGGGGGTCATTAGGGTCCTGGCCTCAGATGCATTGTGACATGACATGTCTTTAGTCTGGAGTAGAGAAAGGGTTAAGTTGTCCCTAAACACTGACCTAGGAACAGTTTGATGTTTAATGGGTTAAGTTGTCCCTAGACACTGACCTAGGAACAGTTTGATGTTTTTACAATTTAATGTTCTAGCTTGGGGTTGAGAAACTCCTGTCAGAGAATATATGGGTTAAGTTGTCCCTAGACACTGACCTAGGAACAGTTTGATGTTTAATGGGTTAAGTTGTCCCTAGACACTGACCTAGGAACAGTTTGATGTTTTTACAATTTAATGTTCTAGCTTGGGGTTGAGAAACTCCTGTCAGAGAATATATGGGTTAAGTTGTCCCTAGACACTGACCTAGGAACAGTTTGATGTTTAATGGGTTAAGTTGTCCCTAGACACTGACCTAGGAACAGTTTGATGTTTAATGGGTTAAGTTGTCCCTAGACACTGACCTAGGAACAGTTCATCTTAATATTATAGAAGTGTCAAATGCAACAACAAAAAAAGAAGGACCATTTGGATGTACAGTATGTACACTTAACATGATGAGCATGTAGAATGACATCTACTCTCACGGGTGGCCAATAAGATCTAGCTGAAAGCCACGTCTCTAATGAGCCACGTAACCTGAAATGAACCTAAAGATTTGACATTCAAAATTAACTAGTTACTAGGAGGTCAACCCAGCATGAGAGTAAAAGACACCCAACCGATGGATAAATTAACCCATGTTTCGGGTAATCCCAACAACCCAACGTGTGTTCTGTCCAAAATTAACCCATCACTGGGTTACCAAAAAAAAAAAAAACTAATTGGGTTGTTTTTAATCAAGCATTCTGTAGAGTGTAGTAACACTTACATTTTCCCCCTTTTAGTGGTATAGGTTAGAGTTGAACATCTCCTGACTGTCTGGGTTCATTTGTTCCTAGACACTGACCTAGGAACAGGTTTATGTCCTTCCCCTTTAATGGTATAGGTTAGAGTTGAACATCTCCTGACTGTCTGGGTTCATTTGTTCCTAGACACTGACCTAGGAACAGGTTTATGTCCTTCCCCTTTAATGGTATAGGTTAGTGTTGAACATCTCCTGACTGTCTGAGCATATATGGGTTAATTTGTTCCTAGACACTGACCTAGGAACAGTTGTTTGTCCTTCCCCTTTAATGGTATAGGTTAGAGTTGAACATCTCCTGACTGTCTGGGTTCATTTGTTCCTAGACACTGACCTAGGAACAGGTTTATGTCCTTCCCCTTTAATGGTATAGGTTAGAGTTGAACATCTCCTGACTGTCTGGGTTCATTTGTTCCTAGACACTGACCTAGGAACAGGTTTATGCCCTCCCCCTTTAATGGTATAGGTTAGAGTTGAACATCTCCTGACTGTCTGGGTTCATTTGTTCCTAGACACTGACCTAGGAACAGGTGTATGCCCTCCCCCTTTAATGGTATAGGTTAGAGTTGAACATGTCCTGACTGTCTGGGTTCATTTGTTCCTAGACACTGACCTAGGAACAGGTTTATGCCCTTCCCCTTTAATGGTATAGGTTAGTTGAACATCTCCTGACTGTCTGAGCATATATGGGTTAATTTGTTCCTAGACACTGACCTAGGAACAGGTTTATGTCCTTCCCCTTTAATGGTATAGGTTAGGGTTGAACATCTCCTGACTGTCTGAGCATATATGGGTTAATTTGTTCCTAGACACTGACCTAGGAACAGTTGTTTGTCCTTCCCCTTTAATGGTATAGGTTAGAGTTGAACATCTCCTGACTGTCTGGGTTCATTTGTTCCTAGACACTGACCTAGGAACAGGTTTATGCCCTTCCCCTTTAATGGTATAGGTTAGAGTTGAACATCTCCTGACTGTCTGAGCATATATGGGTTAATTTGTTCCTAGACACTGACCTAGGAACAGGTGTATGTCCTTCCCCTTTAATGGTATAGGTTAGGGTTGAACATCTCCTGACTGTCTGAGCATATATGGGTTAATTTGTTCCTAGACACTGACCTAGGAACAGGTGTATGCCCTTCCCCTTTAATGGTATAGGTTAGAGTTGAACATCTCCTGACTGTCTGGGTTCATTTGTTCCTAGACACTGACCTAGGAACAGGTTTATGCCCTCCCCCTTTAATGGTATAGGTTAGGGTTGAACATCTCCTGACTGTCTGGGTTCATTTGTTCCTAGACACTGACCTAGGAACAGGTGTTTGTCCTTCCCCTTTAATGGTATAGGTTAGAGTTGAACATCTCCTGACTGTCTGGGTTCATTTGTTCCTAGACACTGACCTAGGAACAGGTTTATGTCCTTCCCCTTTAATGGTATAGGTTAGAGTTGAACTTCTCCTGACTGTCTGGGTTCATTTGTTCCTAGACACTGACCTAGGAACAGGTTTATGTCCTTCCCCTTTAATGGTATAGGTTAGAGTTGAACATCTCCTGACTGTCTGGGTTAATTTGTTCCTAGACACTGACCTAGGAACAGGTTTATGCCCTCCCCCTTTAATGGTATAGGTTAGGGTTGAACATCTCCTGACTGTCTGAGCATATATGGGTTAATTTGTTCCTAGACACTGACCTAGGAACAGGTTTATGCCCTCCCCCTTTAATGGTATAGGTTAGGGTTGAACATCTCCTGACTGTCTGGGTTCATTTGTTCCTAGACACTGACCTAGGAACAGGTTTATGCCCTCCCCCTTTAATGGTATAGGTTAGGGTTGAACATCTCCTGACTATCTGGGTTCATTTGTTCCTAGACACTGACCTAGGAACAGGTTTATGCCCTCCCCCTTTAATGGTATAGGTTAGTGTTGAACATCTCCTGACTGTCTGAGCATATATGGGTTAATTTGTTCCTAGACACTGACCTAGGAACAGTTGTTTGTCCTTCCCCTTTAATGGCACAGGTTAGAGTTGAGGAACTCCTGGAACAGTTGTAAGCCCTTCCCCTTTAATGGTACAGGTTAGAGTTGAGGAACTCCTGGAACAGTTGTAAGCCCTTCCCCTTTAATGGCACAGGTTAGAGTTGAGGAACTCCTGGAACAGTTGTAAGCCCTTCCCCTTTAATGGCACAGGTTAGAGTTGAGGAACTCCTGGAACAGTTGTAAGCCCTTCCCCTTTAATGGTACAGGTTAGAGTTGAGGAACTCCTGGAACAGTTGTAAGCCCTTCCCCTTTAATGGCACAGGTTAGAGTTGAGGAACTCCTGGAACAGTTGTAAGCCCTTCCCCTTTAATGGTACAGGTTAGAGTTGAGAAACTCCTGGAACAGTTGTAAGCCCTTCCCCTTTAATGGTACAGGTTAGAGTTGAGAAACTCCTGGAACAGTTGTAAGCCCTTCCCCTTTAATGGGGAACTCCTGACTCAGTACCTGTGGGATATGTAAAGGAGAGTGAACCAGGGCCTTTGTGATGTTTACAGTTATAAAAAGGTGACAGGGTTCAACATTTGACACATCTGGCATCTCTGACCAGCTGACCTGATCAACAAGATCTATGGGTCCTCGTTACAAGGCCATAACTGGGGTCTGGGGACTTCCTGGTTAGGTCACATGATCAGGAAAACTCCCTACCCACAATCAGAATACTCACAATCCCAGGCAGTCTGAATGAACTATATTTGAAAGACATTTGATCTCGTAGGATCTCTAAATTGAAGGTACGGCAAGCTAGCTACCACAAAGAGAACAATTGCCTATTCAGATATGTTGTGTGTGTGCTTGCATGTGTGCATTGTGTGTATATTGTGTGTGTTATGTGTGTGTATATTGTGTGTGTTATGTGTGTATATTGTGTGCGTTATGTGTGTATATTGTGTGTGTTATGTGTGTGTTATGTGTGTATATTGTGTGTGTTATGTGTGTATATTGTGTGTGCATGTGCATGTGTGTGTGCTTACATGCGTGCATTGTGTGTATATTGTGTGTGTTATGTGTGTGTATATTGTGTGTTATGTGTGTATATCGTGTGTGTATATTGTGTGTGTTATGTGTGTGTATGCTATGTGTGTATATTGTGTGTATATTGTGTGTGTGTGTGTGTGTATATTGTGTGTGTTATGTGTGTATATTGTGCGTGCGTGCGTGCGTGTGTGTTGCCCAAAGCCTCTCTGAGCATCAGTGAGATATATATCTGCAATCCTCTCTCTTCAGAACAGACAAACCAGTGTCCATGAATCATCTACAGTGAGACAAAGTTATCAGCCATTATAACATTACCAAGGCCCTCAGAAATGTAGCCTTTAAACGAAGTCGATTTAGTGCACTACTTTTCAGCAGGGCCCATAAAGGCTCTGGTCAAAAGTAGTGCACTACGTAGGGAATAGGGTGCCATCTGGAATGTAAGCCTTAGAGGATACAGTCTGGGGATCATATGCAGTGGCAATCCATGTCAGTTGATGATAAATAACGACATGACATTATCTCCTACCAGTCTATCATGTTATTGATTTCATTATTGATCGATATCGGACGCTGCATTTTTTTTTGCTGTTCATAAAATCAAGGTCATTTGTGCCTTGATATAAATACGAGGTTTATAATTCATTCAAGTCACACCGGGCACTTCCTGAAACATTGGCCTTGTTGATTTTTCACGAAACCTACTGAATCCATCTGGTATTATTGGATGAAAATGGAGCGTTCAGGTTTCTGAACAACACACAAGTGGCTGGATATGGCTGCCATAACAACATGTTTCCACCTCCCCCCCCCCCCCCCCCCCCCCGAGTCTCTCTCCCCCCGCACCGCATCCCATCTCGGGTTGTTTTGAACCATGATAGAGCGGTGAGAATAGAATCTCATGACACCCACACAGGAGACACGAAAAGGAGCAGCTATTTTCAAACGCCATAAACAACTAGATTACTGTGTTTGTTATTACCCGCAGAGCGGCGGACATGTCGATGAAACGTTAGCTGAGGAAAGGTAAATAAGGAAAATGTGTTTCTATGGATTTATTTGGAGGAGCGATAAGGCGTTAGGAATGTGAGCGTATCTAACCAGCACCTCGCGCGGGGACGGGGAGCGACGCCCATTCCATCCCGTCACCGCTACCGAGCATCATCAGTCTCGAACACTGCTAACGGGAGAAGCTCGAGCCTACCGTATATCACCCCCACTGCACAGTGCAGGCCACTTCTATTCTAACATCAACTAGGTCATTCATAACCGTAGAAAAACGATGCATTGACTTACCACATCTCACACGAAGCTGCAGCAATGGTCGCGCGCAGATCCAGGCATTGAAAGCGCAGTGTCTTTACAATTACCGTCGTCTCCCTTGTAACAGTCCAGACTTCTTACTTGGAAGCAACAAAAAAAATCCCCTCAAATGAATGAAAAATTAAGCAATTTGATTCCAAGTCAGCGATGCTTTTATATCGTCAAGGTAAATTCTGATTCCTCTTATAACAACAACAAAAAAAAAACGCTTAAACGATATATAGTCTTCGCAGTTGTTGATTGTAACATGGGCTAACGGACAACCTTTCGAAGGCTCAGTGTTTAGTATCCAGATCACTGTTCACAGAACGCCACCGGTGAAGGGGTACAGACCCCAACGCAACGAGTCCAGGATTGGAAGAGAGGACGGGAACACTATAGCTAAAGATCCACGAAGCCAGCTCTCTCTCTCTCTCTCTCTCAGTTCTGTCTCTTTCTGTATTTCTCTCAGCTCTCACTCGCTCTCGCTTAGCGGTCTTCAAAAACGTCCACGTAGAGAGCACGTTGACCTGTTCGCGGGAAGAGCAAAGGGGTCAAAAAAATGACAACCCAATTTGGAAGTGGATGCTCAGACGAGATCAGATTCGGATAAGTGGAGCGGAGCGCAGAGCGATGCAGGCGGGCTTGTGGTGATGCCTCCTCGGGCAAGAAGAGGGAACCAAGTCAAAGGAAAACACGGAACTGGATCGTGGCTCAATAAGTGTGAGAGGGTTCCATCTGCTGTATGAATAGAATACATTAATCATGAAGCTCTTCATCCACATTTACTGAATAAAAATATAAACGCGACATGTAAAGTGTCGGTTCCACGTTTCATGAGCTGAAATACAAGATCCCGCAAATGTTCCATTCAGCGCACAAAAAAAAACGTATTTCTCTAAAATGTTGTGCACAAATGTGCTTACATCCCTGTTGGTAAGCATTTATTCCTTTGCCCCAAGATAATCCATGCACCCGACAGGTGTGGCATATCAAGAAGCTGATTGAACAGCATCATTCTTACACAGGTGCACCTTGTGCTGGGGACAATAAAACGCTGCTCTAAAATGTGCAGTTTTGTCACAACACAATGCCACAGATGTCTCAAGTTTTGAGGGAGCGTGCAATTGGTTAGCTGACTGGAGGAATGTTCACCAGAGCTGTTGCCAGATAATTTAATGTTAATTTTTCTACCATAAACCACCTACAATGTCATTTTAGATCATTTGGCTGATATGTCCAACCAGCCTCACAACCGCAGACCACACGTGTATGGCGTTGTGTGGGCGAGTGGTTTGCTGATGTCAACGTTGTGAACAGAGTATGGGCAGGCATAAATTACAGACAACGAACACAATTGCATTTTATCTATGGCAATTTGAATGCACAGAGATACCGTGACGAGATCCCGAGTCCCATTGTCGTGCCATTCACCCGCAGCCATCACCACATGTTTCAGCATGATAACGCACGGACCTCATATCGCAAGGATCTGTACACAATTCCCGGAAGCTGAAAACGTCCCAGTTCTTCCATGGCCTGTACACTCACCAGACACGTTACCCACGTTTCTGTTTCCGCCCAATATCCAGCCACTTTGCACAGCCTATTGAAGGAGGGAGTGGAACAACATTCCACGGGCCACAATCAAACGTCTGATCAACACCGCTCGATGCGAAAGAGAAGTGTCACACTGCACGAGACTAAAGGTCGTCACACCAGATAACCTACTGACTGGTTTTCTGATCCCACGCCCCTTTACCTTTTGTTACATTTAATTTGTATTGCCTGTGTTCCTAATCTATAGATTAGGGCCTAATGCATTTATTTCAATTTCATTGATTTCCTGTAATGAACTGTACCTCAGTTAAAATCTTAGAAATTGTTGCATGTTGCGTTTATATTTTTTTGTTGAGCCTATGCTATGCCACGTTATTTGTTGGGGTTATCATACAATTACATTAATATTGTGTAGGACCAATCTGCATTGTTGACTCGTTTATTTAGTCGGAGTTTAGTCAGAAAATGGCATTCTCTTGTCCAAAGATAGGCCTATAGCTTTAAACCTTCAACATGAATATAGTATCACAATCACCATGAAATAACTACTGGAGTGAATTTGAGATGAAACTTAATTTTATTACCTGAAGAAAACTACTGTGTATTTTCATTGAGTCCATGAGGACGGACGAGAAGGTCGCAGGTGCGCGTCTGGTCCGCTTTCAGGACGTCAGAAGATCACCGGTGAGGTGCGCATGCGTCCCTCACAGTGTGAAACGGATCGGCACACGCTTGATAAAACAGTTGATCTCCGTCTGTTTTGATAGATTTTGTGGTATTTTACGTAGGTTTAAAACATACAATTCATGTAGGTTTACGGTATTAATGTTATATTCATACATGTAGCTCTAAAACGGACAAAATGTAGATTTTTTCTTTTTCCCCCTGGCGACCGCGGACTTCTTAGGGGGACCTGTTGATTCTACGGTGTAGCCCACCGAAGCAGCAATGGAGGTGAGCTAACGGTAACGGGATTGTGAGTCTTCGGGATATCTAGCCTATGCCATTATAGGCTACTGTTAACATTTACCCCAGCATTTTTCTCTCCATTAGACCTGAGACGACCTATTTACTGAAGTGCAGAGATTTATTTGCCATCCACATTGGGAAATAAGTGCGCTGGATTTATGCGTTGACTGTTATCACTTGTGGGCTACTGTTACTGCACTCAAGGCACTCAGATCTTATCTGTAGGCTATAGGCTACTATTATTTTGACAATAAAATCTGTTTATAATTCATAAACTTAAACCTAAAATAGCCTATAGGCTACCAACACTCAGGGAAACAGATTTCTAAATTAGGAACTGCTTATTCAATACCACGTCGTATTATTTTTATTTTGCGTTCTCTTGTCACATAATACACGTTATTTTGGCTTCATGTTTTTGATATTCACCACAGCTGCCTGTTAACCATTCTTGTCTAGCCCACTAAATCAATCTCGTTATCAAACGCACCGCTTGTCTCTCTCTCTTGCTTGAGTGGCCTGGGGGTGTATTCATTACTGCAAACCGTAGCAAAACCTTTTCCAACTGTTCCCGATAATTTCTCATTGGACACGTTCAGGTTAGTCCCTTCCCATTTCGACCGCCTGCTTCCTAGTGAATAAGCTAGATCCCTGTCCTGTCCCATTGCACCTGGCACAAAATGATCGTGAGGCTGCATGTCAACTGTAATTACCGTGAGTCTTGGATAAGGCTATTTGCCGATGGTAATCTCACTTAAGAGCATTAGGTTTACTTCGGGAAGGCGCTTGCTAACAAGCTTGTTTGAGCATACACCTTGTGCGTTCCAAATGACGCCCTATCAAAATTTGCTTCGGTCATTTATCATGCAAACACATGTATATTTTATTGTGGCGCTGCATCAGTGACATATGGACATGACGGTATGAGCTTCAGTTCTCCAGCCATGGAATTAGCCCACTGCGTCACCAGGATGGAGCTAGCAAAGAAGGCTGTTCATTTTAGTCTATTCAAACAGACCTCATTTGAAAGGCAACAATTACACATTAAGATCAGGTGTGGCCAACACACCTGAACACACTCAGCAAGATGGGGGATAGAGAGAGTTTTGTTGATGCTGAGAACGGAATGTATATATTTTAACATTCTTAGAACGTTCTTGTGGTTTTTTTATAGAACGTTTTCTTAATTGTTCTGAGAACATGACTTTACATAGAACTACAAGGAAACCTGTAGAAAACATTATGCCGAAGTACTGAAATTCCCATCTAAGAAACAAATGGTTGTCAGAACGTTATGTGCTAGCTGGGTAGCTTGCACCATTCCCAGAATGTTGTGGATAGGTTCTATGCAAAATAACCATAGGACAACCATGCTCTCGCAAACTCGAAGAAACATATGGTTGTCAGAACGTTATGTGCTAGCTGGGTATTCCCCATATGGGGTCTTAAAGGTGGAGTGAGGGGGCAGAAGCTGAGCTGCAAATTAATCATCTTAGCAACAAGTATAAAAGGAACATTGAAGTGTTTTATTTAAAAAATATTTGTTTTATTTAACAACATTTGTTTTATTTAACAATATTTTGTTAAATTAAACAGCCTACATGAAGACTTTCTGATTTAATACTAGGAGGCCTAAACACACAAATCAAATTAAATTGTATTTGTCACGTCAACAGGTTACAGCAGGTATATGATACATCCACAGTTTACAGCAGGTATATGACACATCCACAGGTTACAGCAGGTATATGATACATCCACAGTTTACAGCGGGTATATGACACATCCACAGTTTACAGCAGGTATATGATACATCACATCCACAGTTTACAGCAGGTATATGATACATCCACAGTTTACAGCAGGTATATGACACATCCACAGTTAACAGCAGGTATATGATACATCACATCCACAGTTTACAGCAGGTATATGACACATCCACAGTTAACAGCAGGTATATGATACATCACATCCACAGTTTACAGCAGGTATATGATAATCACATCCACAGTTTACAGCAGGTATATGATACATCACATCCACAGTTTACAGCAGGTATATGATACATCACATCCACAGTTTACAGCAGGTATATGATACATCCACAGTTTACAGCAGGTATATGATACATCACATCCACAGTTTACAGCAGGTATATGATACATCACATCCACAGTTTACAGCAGGTATATGATATATCACATCCACAGTTTACAGCGGGTATATGATACATCACATCCACAGTTTACAGCAGGTATATGATACATCCACAGTTTACAGCAGGTATATGATACATCACATCCACAGTTTACAGCAGGTATATGATACATCACATCCACAGTTTACAGCGGGTATATGATACATCACATCCACAGTTTACAGCAGGTATATGATACATCCACAGTTTACAGCAGGTATATGATACATCACATCCACAGTTTACAGCAGGTATATGATACATCACATCCACAGTTTACAGCAGGTATATGATACATCCACAGTTTACAGCAGGTATATGATACATCACATCCACAGTTTACAGCGGGTATATGATACATCCACAGTTTACAGCAGGCATATGATACATCACATCCACAGTTTACAGCAGGTATATGATACATCACATCCACAGTTTACAGCAGGTATATGACACATCCACAGTTTACAGCAGGTATATGATACATCCACAGTTTACAGCAGGTATATGATACATCCACAGTTTACAGCAGGTATATGACACATCCACAGTTTACAGCAGGTATATGATACATCCACAGTTTACAGCAGGTATATGATACATCCACAGTTTACAGCAGGTATATGATATATCACATCCACAGTTTACAGCAGGTATATGATACATCCACAGTTTACAGCAGGTATATGACACATCACATCCACAGTTTACAGCAGGTATATGATACATCACATCCACAGTTTACAGCAGGTATATGATACATCCACAGTTTACAGCAGGTATATGACACATCCACAGTTTACAGCAGGTATATGATATATCACATCCACAGTTTACAGCAGGTATATGATACATCCACAGTTTACAGCAGGTATATGATATATCACATCCACAGTTTACAGCAGGTATATGACACATCCACAGTTTACAGCAGGTATATGATACATCCACAGTTTACAGCAGGTATATGATATATCACATCCACAGTTTACAGCAGGTATATGATACATCACATCCACAGTTTACAGCAGGTATATGATACATCCACAGGTTACAGCAGGTATATGATACATCCACAGTTTACAGCAGGTATATGATACATCACATCCACAGTTTACAGCAGGTATATGATACATCACATCCACAGTTTACAGCAGGTATATGATACATCACATCCACAGTTTACAGCAGGTATATGATACATCACATCCACAGTTTACAGCAGGTATATGACACATCACATCCACAGTTTACAGCAGGTATATGACACATCCACAGTTTACAGCAGGTATATGATATATCACATCCACAGTTTACAGCAGGTATATGATACATCCACAGTTTACAGCAGGTATATGATACATCCACAGTTTACAGCAGGTATATGATACATCCACAGTTTACAGCAGGCATATGATACATCACATCCACAGTTTACAGCAGGTATATGATACATCACATCCACAGTTTACAGCAGGTATATGATACATCACATCCACAGTTTACAGCAGGTATATGATACATCACATCCACAGTTTACAGCAGGTATATGATACATCACATCCACAGTTTACAGCAGGTATATGATACATCCACAGTTTACAGCAGGTATATGATACATCCACAGTTTACAGCAGGCATATGATACATCACATCCACAGTTTACAGCAGGTATATGATACATCACATCCACAGTTTACAGCAGGTATATGATACATCCACAGTTTACAGCAGGTATATGATATATCACATCCACAGTTTACAGCAGGTATATGACACATCCACAGTTTACAGCAGGTATATGATACATCCACAGTTTACAGCAGGTATATGATATATCACATCCACAGTTTACAGCAGGTATATGATACATCCACAGTTTACAGCAGGTATATGATATATCACATCCACAGTTTACAGCAGGTATATGATACATCCACAGTTTACAGCAGGTATATGATATATCACATCCACAGTTTACAGCAGGTATATGACACATCCACAGTTTACAGCAGGTATATGATACATCCACAGTTTACAGCAGGTATATGATACATCACATCCACAGTTTACAGCAGGTATATGATACATCCACAGGTTACAGCAGGTATATGATACATCCACAGTTTACAGCAGGTATATGATACATCACATCCACAGTTTACAGCAGGTATATGATACATCACATCCACAGTTTACAGCAGGTATATGATACATCACATCCACAGTTTACAGCAGGTATATGACACATCACATCCACAGTTTACAGAAGGTATATGACACATCACATCCACAGTTTACAGCAGGTATATGACACATCACATCCACAGTTTACAGCAGGTATATGATACATCCACAGTTTACAGCAGGTATATGATACATCCACAGTTTACAGCAGGTATATGATACATCACATCCACAGTTTACAGCAGGTATATGATACATCACATCCACAGTTTACAGCAGGTATATGATACATCCACAGTTTACAGCAGGTATATGATACATCCACAGTTTACAGCAGGTATATGATATATCACATCCACAGTTTACAGCAGGTATATGATACATCACATCCACAGTTTACAGCAGGTATATGATACATCCACAGTTTACAGCAGGTATATGATACATCACATCCACAGTTTACAGCAGGTATATGATACATCACATCCACAGTTTACAGCAGGTATATGATACATCCACAGTTTACAGCAGGTATATGATACATCCACAGTTTACAGCAGGTATATGATACATCCACAGTTTACAGCAGGTATAAAAGGTGTGGTGAAATGCTTGTGTGCTAGCTCACTCAACATTGCTGTACAACAATAACACTCAACATTGCAGTACAACAATAACACTCAACATTGCGTAATAACACTCAACATTGCGTAATAACACTCAACATTGCGTAATAACACTCAACATTGCAGAATATTAATAACAACACTAAAGAGTCAAGTCAAAAATATAAAGTAAAAGAAGAGATTTTATGCTTAGTAATACGCTGATATGTAAACAGTATGACAGAACAGATAATGAACAATATGATATACAGAACAGATAATGAACAATAAGATATACAGAATAGATAATGAACAATATGATATACAGAACAGATAATGAACAGTATGATATACAGAACAGATAATGAACCGTATGATATACAGAACAGATAATGAACAATAAGATATTCAGAATAGATCATGAATAATACGATATACAGAATAGATAATGAACAATATGATATACAGAACAGATAATGAACAATAAGATATTCAGAATAGATCATGAATAATATGATATACAGAACAGATAATGAATTATAGGATATACAGAACAGATAATGAACAGTATGATATACATAATAGATAATGAACAATATGATATACAGAATAGATAATGAATAATATGATATACAGAATAGATAATGAACAATATGATATACAGAATAGATAATGAACAATATGATATACAGAATAGATAATGAACAATATGATATATATAATAGATAGTTAATAATATGATATACAGAATAGATAATGAACAGTATGATATACAGAATAGATAATGAACAATAAGATATACAGAATAGATAATGAACCATATGATATACAGAATAGATAATGAACAATAAGATATACAGAATAGATAATGAACAATAATATATACAGAATAGATAATGAACCATAAGATATACAGAATAGATAATGAGCAATACGATATACAGAATAGATCATGACCAATATGATATACAGAATAGATAATGAACAATAAGATATACAGAATAGATAATGAACAATAATATATACAGAATAGATAATGAACAATATGATATACAGAATAGATCATGAACAGTATGATATACAGAATAGATAATGAACAATATGATATACAGAATAGATAATGAACAATAAGATATACAGAATAGATAATGAACAATATGATATACAGAATAGATCATGACCAATATGATATACAGAATAGATAATGAACAATAAGATATACAGAATAGATAATGAACAATAATATATACAGAATAGATAATGAACAATATGATATACAGAATAGATTATGAACAATATGATATACAGAATAGATTATGAACAATATGATATACAGAATAGATAATGAACAGTATGATATACAGAACAGATGATAATGAACAGTATGATATACAGAATAGATAATGAACAATATGATATACAGAATAGATAATGAACAATATGATATACATAATAGATAATGAATAATATTATATACAGAATAGATAATGCACAATAGTATATACAGTATAGATAAGGAACAATAAGATATACAGAACAGATAATGCACAATAGTATATACAGTATAGATAATGAATAATATTATATACAGAATAGATAATGCACTATAGTATATACAGTATAGATAAGGAACAATATGATATACAGTATAGATAATGCACTATAGTATATACAGTATAGATAATGCACTATAGTATATACAGTATAGATAATGCACTATAGTATATACAGTATAGATAATGCACTATAGTATATACAGTATAGATAATGCACTATAGTATATACAGTATAGATAATGCACTATAGTATATACAGTATAGATAATGCACTATAGTATAGATAATGAATGTGCTTTGAGTATGACTGCATTTACAAATATAAAGTAAACACACACATTCTACATTTATGTTTGTTGAAGTTGATTTAACTTCTAAAATCAAGGCAACCAGCCGCAATACAAGTCAGGCGAATGTGTTGAGACACATAAGTGTGTGTTGAGATTGTATTGCAGCTAGTGCAAGATCAGTGGGGCCTCATTTATCAACTGTGCATACATTTCTTCCAAAAATCTGGCACACACACACACACACACACACACACACACACACACACACACACACACACACACACGCACACACACACACACACGCACACACAGGCTGTGTTTTCAATGTATCAAAGACACATCCTCCTCCACTTACCCTCCTCGCCTTATGCCCTCAGGGGAATCCCCAGCGGCCATCTTTGTCATTGGTCCAAATGATTAGCCAAGCAAGAGAAGTTGGCAACGGAAGCCCCTCAGCACTTTTGATCGAGTTTGCGAGTGTACAGTTCTGTTCACCCCGGGGCCTGAAACGACCCATAATTCTAATTCGCGATGATCGTACATCCGCTTTCGAAAAGTTTAAACCAACATTAATATGGGAGACGTCAACATAAAAGTGTAAGGTAAAAAAACGAATGTAAATAAGTTAGATATTGTGCTACTAATGCACATGACAGCAACAAACACGTGTCATGAGTTATTCTATTTTTTTGTTTGGTTGGCTTTTGGAAACGTTAACTTGCGTTCGTAACTTTCCCTGACGTCACACTCATACCCAATTGTAAATTGTCGATTTTACCTGCTGTAGTAGGACGGCTAACATTCGATGTCCGCGGATGCGTTGTCCTCCATCCAAGATATGAAATACGATCCTATTGGACTGTAGTGCATATTAAAAGCACACACAAATGTTTCCACGATGACTGACAACACAAACCGTGGGATGAACGGGTGACACATTTTCCGGGGCACGAGCGGTCCGTTTAAAAATGTATTCATTCCTGTGAGATTGATTGTCCTTCCTGTGAGATTGATTGTCCTTCCTGTGAGATTGATTGTCCTTCCTGCTAGATTGATTGTCCTTCCTGCTAGATTGATTGTCCCTCCTGTGAGATTGATTGTCCTTCCTGCTAGATTGATTGTCCCTCCTGTGAGATTGATTGTCCTTCCTGCTAGATTGATTGTCCCTCCTGTGAGATTGATTGTCCTTCCTACTAGATTGATTGTCCTTCCTGCTAGATTGATTGTCCTTCCTGCTAGATTGATTGTCCTTCCTGCTAGATTGATTGTCCTTCCTGCGAGATTGATTGTCCTTCCTGCGAGATTGATTGTCCCTCCTGCTAGATTGATTGTCCTTCCTGCTAGATTGATTTTCCTTCCTGCTAGATTGATTGTCCTTCCTGCTAGATTGATTGTCCTTCCTGCTAGATTGATTGTCCTTCCAACTAGATTGATTGTCCCTCCTGTGAGATTGATTGTCCTTCCTGCTAGATTGATTGTCCTTACTGCTAGATTGATTGTCCTTCCTGCTAGATTGATTGTCCTTCCTGCTAGATTGATTGTCCTTCCTGCAAGATTGATTGTCCCTCCTGCGAGATTGATTGTCCTTACTGCTAGATTGATTGTCCTTCCTGCGAGATTGATTGTCCTTCCTGCTAGATTGATTGTCCTTACTGCTAGATTGATTGTCCTTCCTGCTAGATTGATTGTCCCTCATGCGAGATTGATTGTCCCTCCTGCGAGATTTATTGTCCTTCCTGCTAGATTGATTGTCCTTCCTGCTAGATTGATTGTCCTTCCTGCGAGATTGATTGTCCGTCCTGCGAGATTGATTGTCCCTCCTGCGAGATTGATTGTCCCTCCTGCGAGATTGATTGTCCCTCCTGCGAGATTTATTGTCCTTCCTGCTAGATTGATTGTCCTTACTGCTAGATTGATTGTCCTTCCTGCTAGATTAATTGTCCTTCCTGACAAGGTTGATTGTCCTTCCTGCGAGATTGATTGTCCTTCCTGCGAGATTGATTGTCCCTCCTGCGAGATTTATTGTCCTTCCTGCGAGATTGATTGTCCCTCCTGCGAGATTGATTGTCCTTTCAAGCTATTGAAAAGTATCCTCAATACCACAGCAGAAGACAAGTCGTTGTTCAGTGATTGGTTAATCATGTTAGGTTCTAGATGAACCGAGTAAAAACTCACAGAGGATTATTAAAGGGTCTGACAGCTGAACAGACGAAGACATGTTCCCACCAGAGCAAGAATATAGACCTCCAAACTAGACATAGAGTGGGGCAAAAAAGTATTTAGTCAGCCACCAATTGTGCAAGTTCTCCCACTTAAAAAGATGAGAGAGGCCTGTAATTTTCATCATATGTACACTTCAACGATGGCAGACTAAATGAGAAAAAAAAATCCAGAAAATCACATTGTAGGATTTTTTATGAATTTATTTGCAAATTATGGTGGAAAATAAGTATTTCCTCACTGTACCTCCATGTAGGTGAATTCTCCTCCTTTACACATCTGAACAGCCAATACATCTCTGTTGCCAGGCAGAAACTTTAGTGGCATATGTTCTTCCTCACTTCATCTGACCTCTGACCTCGCACCCGACGTC
Source organism: Oncorhynchus mykiss (assembly GCF_057628025.1). Classification (NCBI taxonomy): domain Eukaryota; kingdom Metazoa; phylum Chordata; class Actinopteri; order Salmoniformes; family Salmonidae; genus Oncorhynchus; species Oncorhynchus mykiss. Next base: position 6,069,190 of record NC_143040.1, on the reverse strand, counting down.
CTCACTCCTCCCTAACTCACGGCTCTCCTGTTGACTTTGTACCCGACCGTGGCCCTTCTCCTTCCCATGGGGTCCCTGATGTCTAACAATAACACTGTCTGACAGAACGTAAACGTTCTACGTTCCCCCTTTTTCTCTGCCTCAGTGACTGAGGATATTTCATATGATCAAGTTTAGAAGTTCAGAACCCATCAATCAATAGATGACTGTGTTTCCATCTCCTGCCTTGGTATACAGGCTATGATGTGGTGCTCCTATTACACAGCAATACTGTAGCATACTCATACTGTGAAATATTTTAAGTAGGCTACCAGTCTATTTACGTTCGAGCGTGCTTGGCTATTGAATGAGTGATTTGATAAATGGTAGCCTAATATTTGTTGTGTAGCAGGGATAAACCAGTCATGTCCTGCAATTTGATTAGGATTCAGACCTACAGTATATAATGAAATGAGAAGTATGTCCTGTGGTTGATCAATTGATCAACCACCAGGAGTTGTGTGTCTACATGGTCTGACCTGGGCGTGTGGAGACTCACTCTTTGCTGTTTTTTTGTGCGCATGGTCCTTTGATCAATCAATCAATCAATCAAATGTATTTATAAAGCCCTTCTTACATCAGCTGATGTCTCAAAGTGCTGTACAGAAACCTAGCCTAAAACCCCAAACAGCAAGCAATGCAGGTGTAGAAGCACGGTGGCTAGGAAACACTCCCTAGAAAGGCCAGAAAACTAGGAAGAAACCTAGAGAGGAACCAGGCTATGTGGGGTGGCTAGTCCTCTTCTGGCTGTGTCGGGTAGAGAGGAACCAGACTATGAGGGGTTGGCCAGTCCTCTTCTGGCTGTGTCGGGTAGAGAGGAACCAGACTATGAGGGGTTGGCCAGTCCTCTTCTGGCTGTGCCGGTTAGAGAGGAACCAGGCTCTGAGGGGTGGCCAGTCCTCTTCTGGCTGTGCCGGGTAAAGAGGAACCAGGCTCTGAGGGGTTGGCCAGTCCTCTTCTGGCTGTGTCGGGTAGAGAGGAACCAGGCTCTGAGGGGTGGGCCAGTCCTCTTCTGGCTGTGTCGAGTAGAGAGGAACCAGGCTCTGAGGGGTGGACCAGTCCTCTTCTGGCTGTGTCGGGTAGAGAGGAACCAGGCTCTGAGGGGTGGCCAGTCCTCTTCTGGCTGTGCCGGGTAAAGAGGAACCAGGCTCTGAGGGGTGGGCCAGTCCTCTTCTGGCTGTGTCGGGTAGAGAGGAACCAGGCTCTGAGGGGTGGGCCAGTCCTCTTCTGGCTGTGCCGGGTAGAGAGGAACCAGGCTCTGAGGGGTGGCCAGTCCTCTTCTGGCTGTGCCGGGTAAAGAGGAACCAGGCTCTGAGGGGGTGGCCAGTCCTCTTCTGGCTGTGTCGGGTAGAGAGGAACCAGGCTCTGAGGGGTGGGCCAGTCCTCTTCTGGCTGTGTCGGGTAGAGAGGAACCAGGCTCTGAGGGGTGGGCCAGTCCTCTTCTGGCTGTGCCGGGTAGAGAGGAACCAGGCTATGAGGGGTGGGCCAGTCCTCTACTGGGTAGACAGGAACCAGGCTCTGAGGGGTGGGCCAGACCTCTTCTGGCTGTGCCGTGTGGAGATTATAACAGAACATGATAAATATGTCAAGTCATGTTGCAGGTATCCGATGTTGACCGGTGACAGGCACACATGAACACTCTCAACCATCTAGTGAAGACCTACATCCAAGCAAAGATGGACGCCATGGGTAAGTGTCATTCAGCCCTTCTAAGCACCTTGACTACACTACACAGTGACTACACTACACAGTGACTACACTACACAGTGACTACACTACACAGTGACTACACAGTGACTACACTACACAGTGACTACACTACACAGTGACTACACTACACAGTGACTACACTACACAGTGACTACACAGTGACTACACTACACAGTGACTACACTACACAGTGACTACACAGTGACTACAATACACAGTGACTAAACTACACAGTGACTACACAGTGACTACACTACACAGTGACTACACAGTGACTACACTACACAGTGACTACACAGTGACTACCATACACAGTGACTACACTACACAGTGACTACACTACACAGTGACTACACAGTGACTACAATACACAGTGACTACACTACACAGTGACTACACTACACAGTGACTACACAGTGACTACAATACACAGTGACTACACTACACAGTGACTACACAGTGACTACACTACACAGTGACTACACTACACAGTGACTACACTACACAGTGACTACACTAGACAGTGACTACACTAGACAGTGACTACACAGTGACTACACTACACAGTGACTACACTACACAGTGACTACTCTACACAGTGACTACACTACACAGTGACTACACTACACTACACAGTGACTACACAGTGACTACACTACACAGTGACTACACTACACTACACAGTGACTACACAGTGACTACACTACACAGTGACTACACTACACAGTGACTACACTACACAGTGACTACACAGTGACTACACTACAAAGTGACTACACTACACAGTGACTACTCTACACAGTGACTACACTACACAGTGACTACACTACACTACACAGTGACTACACTACACAGTGACTACACAGTGACTACACTACACAGTGACTACACTACACAGTGACTACACAGTGACTACACTACACAGTGACTACACTACACAGTGACTACACAGTGACTACACAGTGACTACACTACACAGTGACTACACTACAACGTGACTACACAGTGACTACAAAGTGACTACACTACACAGTGACTACACAGTGACTACACTACACAGTGACTACACTACACAGTGACTACACAGTGACTACACAGTGACTACACTACACAATGACTACACTACACAGTGACTACACTACACAGTGACTACACTACACAGTGACTACACTACACAGTGACTACACTACAAAGTGTATTGTATTGTATTGAGTTGTGTTGTATTGTAGTGTAGTGTGTATTGTATTGCAATATATTGTATTGTATTATATTGTATTGCATTATATTGAAGTGTGTATTGTATTGTATTATATTTTATTGTATTGTATTATATTGTAGTGTGTATTGTATTATATTGTATTATATTGTATTGTATTGTATTGTATTATATTGTATTATATTGTATTGTATTGTATTATATTGTATTGTATTGTAGTGTGTATTATATTGTATTATATTATATTGTATTATATTGTATTGTATTGTATTATATTGTATTGTATTGTATTATATTGTAGTGTGTATTATATTATATTGTATTGTATTGTAGTGTGTATTATATTATATTGTATTGTATTGTAGTGTGTATTATATTATATTGTATTGTATTGTAGTGTGTATTATATTGTATTATATTATATTGTATTATATTGTATTGTATTATATTGTATTGTATTGTATTATATTGTAGTGTGTATTATATTATATTGTATTGTATTGTAGTGTGTATTATATTATATTGTATTGTATTGTAGTGTGTATTATATTATATTGTATTGTATTGTAGTGTGTATTATATTATATTGTATTGTATTGTAGTGTGTATTATATTATATTGTATTGTATTATATTATATTGTATTATATTGTATTATATTGTATTGTATTATATTATATTGTATTGTATTGTAGTGTGTATTATATTGTATTATATTGTATTGTATTATATTGTATTATATTGTATTATATTGTATTGTATTGTATTGTATTATATTGTATTATATTGTATTGTATTGTATTGTATTATATTGTATTGTATTGTAGTGTGTATTATATTGTATTATATTATATTGTATTATATTGTATTGTATTGTATTGTATTGTATTGTATTGTATTATATTGTATTATATTGTATTGTATTATATTGTATTATATTGTATTGTATTATATTGTATTGTATTATATTGTATTGTATTATATTGTATTGTATTGTATTGTATTGTATTATATTGTATTATATTGTATTATATTGTATTGTATTATATTGTATTGTATTATATTGTATTGTATTGTATTATATTAGATTGTATTGTATTGTATTATATTGTATTATATTGTATTGTATTGTATTGTATTGTATTCTCTCCAGATACACAGCGGGCCTTGGAGGCTGTGGAGAGACTCCAGGCCAAGCTGAAGGACAGAGGAGAGGCTCCTACAGAGGAGAAACTATCACTACTGAAGTCTGTTCTACAGAGCCCTCTGTTCCTTCAGATACTAACCATGCAACAGACACAACTACAGCTGCCAGAGGTATCACACACACACACACACACACACACTGTTTCTGTTCTACCAGATAATAACCAACAGCTACAGCTGCCAGAGGTATCACACAGACAAACAGAAGGGCAGACAGACTGACTGACTGACTGACTGACTGGCAGGCAGGCAGGCAGGCAGGCAGGCAGGCAGGCAGGCAGGCAGGCAGGCAGGCAGGCAGGCAGGCAGGCAGGCAGGCAGGCAGGCAGACAGACATGTTTATGCTAGACATAGCGTCATGAACTTAATCACAGCCTGTATCTCTGTCTGGTGTCCCTCCTCCTGCTTGAGTGTCTCTGTTTATATATTTATTAGATTTTATTATTTCACCTTTATTTAACCAGGTAGGCTAGTTGAGAACACCTTTATTTAACCAGGTAGGCTAGTTGAGAACACCTTTATTTAACCAGGTAGGCTAGTTGAGAACACCTTTATTTAACCAGGTAGGCTAGTTGAGAACACCTTTATTTAACCAGGTAGGCTAGTTGAGAACACCTTTATTTAACCAGGTAGACTAGTTGAGAACAAGTTCTTATTTACAACTGCGTCCTGACCACGATAAGATATAAGATAAAGAAAGCAAAGCAGTGTGACACAAATAACAACAGAGAGTTACACATGGAGTAAAACAAACATACAGTCAATAGCACAGTAGAAAAGTGTTGTGTGGCATTGAAGCTCGTCTGGAGGTTAGTTAACACAGTGTCCAAAGAAGGGCCAGATGTATACAGAATGGTGTCGTCTGGGTAGAGGTGGATCAAGGAATCACCCACAGCAAGAGCCACATCGTTGATGTATACTGAGAAAAGATTCGGCCCGAGAATTGAACCCTGTGGTACCCCCATAGACACTGCCAGACGGTCAACAGGCCCTTCGATTTGACACACTGAACTCTGTCTGAGAAGTAGTTAGTGAACCAGGCGAGGCGGTCGTTTGAGAAACCAAGGCTGTTGAGACTGCCGATAAGAATACGGTGATTGGCAGAGTCGAAAGCCTTGGTCAGGTTGATGAAGACGGCTGCACAGTACTGTATTGTATCAATGGCGGTTGTGATATCATTTATGTCCTTGAGCGTGGCTGAGGTGCACCCCTGACCAGCTCGGAAACCAGATTGCACAGTGGAGAAGGTACGGTGGGATTCTCGAAATGGTCAGTGATCTGTTTGTTAACTTGGCTTTGGAAGACTTTAGGAAGGCAGGAGATTACTCTGTCTGTACGTACTGTCTGTACTGTACGGTAGAAAGTGAGACAAACCCCAGTGTTTCCTAAAATACTGACTGCAGGAACCAAACTGGCTGAGTAATCTGCTTACCTGACCTAACCAATAAAGCTCTGAGAGAGAGAGAGACAGAGAAAGAGAGAGAGAGACAGAGAGAGAGAGAGAGAGAGAGAGAGAGAGAGAGAGAGAGACAGAGAGAGACAGAGAGACAGAGAGAGAGAGAGAGAGAGAGAGAGAGACAGAGAGACAGAGAGACAGAGAGAGAGAGACAGAGAGAGAGAGAGAGAGAGAGAGAGAATAACAACAGTGGTACTAGGGGTCATGGACAAACAGAATTTGTCTGCATGGATGTGTGTCTGTCTGCAGTAGTCATGTTGTCAAACTCAGCATGTGTCTGTTTCCTCCTCTTCCTATAGGCTTACTGTTATAATAGCAGCCTATAGGAAGTCTGTAGCAGTAGACAGTATAATGTGTCTGTTTCCTCCTCTTCCTATAGGCTTACTGTTATAATAGCAGCCTATAGGAAGTCTGTAGCAGTATATAACTCCTACCTGTTAGACAGACTGACTACAGTATACTACCTATATAACTCCTACCTGTTAGACAGACTGACTACAGTATACTACCTATATAACTCCTACCTGTTAGACAGACTGACTACAGTATACTACCTATATAACTCCTACCTGTTAGACAGACTGACTACAGTATACTACCTATATATCTCCTACCTGTTAGACAGACTGACTACTACCTCTATATCTCCTACCTGTTAGACAGACTGACTACTACCTCTATATCTCCTACCTGTTAGACAGACTGACTACAGTATACTACCTATATAACTCCTACCTGTTAGACAGACTGACTACTACCTCTATACCTCCTACCTGTTAGACAGACTGACTACAGTATACTACCTCTATAACTCCTACCTGTTAGACAGACTGACTACAGTATACTACCTCTATAACTCCTACCTGTTAGACAGACTGACTACTACCTCTATAACTCCTACCTGTTAGACAGACTGACTACAGTATACTACCTATATAACTCCTACCTGTTAGACAGACTGACTACAGTATACTACCTATATAACTCCTACCTGTTAGACAGACTGACTACTACCTATATAACTCCTACCTGTTAGACAGACTGACTACTACCTATATATCTCCTACCTGTTAGACAGACTGACTACTACCTCTATAACTCCTACCTGTTAGACAGACTGACTACTACCTCTATAACTCCTACCTGTTAGGCAGACTGTCTACTACCTCTATAACTCCTACCTGTTAGACAGACTGACTACTACCTCTATAACTCCTACCTGTTAGACAGACTGACTACTACCTATATAACTCCTACCTGTTAGACAGACTGACTACTACCTCTATAACTCCTACCTGTTAGACAGACTGACTACAGTATACTACCTCTATAACTCCTACCTGTTAGACAGACTGACTACAGTATACTACCTATATAACTCCTACCTGTTAGACAGACTGACTACTACCTCTATAACTCCTACCTGTTAGACAGACTGACTACTACCTCTATAACTTCTACCTGTTAGACAGACTGACTACAGTATACTACCTCTATATCTCCTACCTGTTAGACAGACTGACTACAGTATACTACCTCTATAACTCCTACCTGTTAGACAGACTGACTACTACCTCTATAACTCCTACCTGTTAGACAGACTGACTACAGTATACTACCTCTATAACTCCTACCTGTTAGACAGACTGACTACAGTATACTACCTCTATATCTCCTACCTGTTAGACAGACTGACTACAGTATACTACCTATATAACTCCTACCTGTTAGACAGACTGACTACTACCTATATAACTCCTACCTGTTAGACAGACTGACTACTACCTCTATAACTCCTACCTGTTAGACAGACTGACTACTACCTCTATAACTTCTACCTGTTAGACAGACTGACTACTACCTATATAACTCCTACCTGTTAGACAGACTGACTACTACCTCTATAACTCCTACCTGTTAGACAGACTGACTACTACCTCTATAACTTCTACCTGTTAGACAGACTGACTACAGTATACTACCTCTATATCTCCTACCTGTTAGACAGACTGACTACTACCTCTATAACTCCTACCTGTTAGACAGACTGACTACTACCTCTATAACTTCTACCTGTTAGACAGACTGACTACAGTATACTACCTCTATAACTCCTACCTGTTAGACAGACTGACTACAGTATACTACCTCTATAACTCCTACCTGTTAGACAGACTGACTACAGTATACTACCTCTATAACTCCTACCTGTTAGACAGACTGACTACTACCTCTATAACTCCTACCTGTTAGACAGACTGACTACAGTATACTACCTATATAACTCCTACCTGTTAGACAGACTGACTACAGTATACTACCTATATAACTCCTACCTGTTAGACAGACTGACTACTACCTATATAACTCCTACCTGTTAGACAGACTGACTACTACCTCTATATCTCCTACCTGTTAGACAGACTGACTACTACCTCTATATCTCCTACCTGTTAGACAGACTGACTACAGTATACTACCTATATAACTCCTACCTGTTAGACAGACTGACTACTACCTCTATAACTCCTACCTGTTAGACAGACTGACTACAGTATACTACCTCTATAACTCCTACCTGTTAGACAGACTGACTACAGTATACTACCTCTATAACTCCTACCTGTTAGACAGACTGACTACTACCTCTATAACTCCTACCTGTTAGACAGACTGACTACAGTATACTACCTATATAACTCCTACCTGTTAGACAGACTGACTACAGTATACTACCTATATAACTCCTACCTGTTAGACAGACTGACTACTACCTATATAACTCCTACCTGTTAGACAGACTGACTACTACCTATATATCTCCTACCTGTTAGACAGACTGACTACTACCTCTATAACTCCTACCTGTTAGACAGACTGACTACTACCTCTATAACTCCTACCTGTTAGACAGACTGTCTACTACCTCTATAACTCCTACCTGTTAGACAGACTGACTACTACCTCTATAACTCCTACCTGTTAGACAGACTGACTACTACCTATATAACTCCTACCTGTTAGACAGACTGACTACTACCTCTATAACTCCTACCTGTTAGACAGACTGACTACAGTATACTACCTCTATAACTCCTACCTGTTAGACAGACTGACTACAGTATACTACCTATATAACTCCTACCTGTTAGACAGACTGACTACTACCTCTATAACTCCTACCTGTTAGACAGACTGACTACTACCTCTATAACTTCTACCTGTTAGACAGACTGACTACAGTATACTACCTCTATATCTCCTACCTGTTAGACAGACTGACTACAGTATACTACCTCTATAACTCCTACCTGTTAGACAGACTGACTACTACCTCTATAACTCCTACCTGTTAGACAGACTGACTACAGTATACTACCTCTATAACTCCTACCTGTTAGACAGACTGACTACAGTATACTACCTCTATAACTCCTACCTGTTAGACAGACTGACTACTACCTCTATAACTTCTACCTGTTAGACAGACTGACTACTACCTATATAACTCCTACCTGTTAGACAGACTGACTACTACCTCTATAACTCCTACCTGTTAGACAGACTGACTACTACCTCTATAACTTCTACCTGTTAGACAGACTGACTACAGTATACTACCTCTATATCTCCTACCTGTTAGACAGACTGACTACTACCTCTATAACTCCTACCTGTTAGACAGACTGACTACTACCTCTATAACTTCTACCTGTTAGACAGACTGACTACAGTATACTACCTCTATAACTCCTACCTGTTAGACAGACTGACTACAGTATACTACCTCTATAACTCCTACCTGTTAGACAGACTGACTACAGTATACTACCTCTATAACTCCTACCTGTTAGACAGACTGACTACTACCTCTATAACTCCTACCTGTTAGACAGACTGACTACAGTATACTACCTATATAACTCCTACCTGTTAGACAGACTGACTACAGTATACTACCTCTATAACTCCTACCTGTTAGACAGACTGACTACTACCTATATAACTCCTACCTGTTAGACAGACTGACTACTACCTCTATATCTCCTACCTGTTAGACAGACTGACTACTACCTCTATATCTCCTACCTGTTAGACAGACTGACTACAGTATACTACCTATATAACTCCTACCTGTTAGACAGACTGACTACTACCTCTATAACTCCTACCTGTTAGACAGACTGACTACAGTATACTACCTCTATAACTCCTACCTGTTAGACAGACTGACTACAGTATACTACCTCTATAACTCCTACCTGTTAGACAGACTGACTACTACCTCTATAACTCCTACCTGTTAGACAGACTGACTACAGTATACTACCTATATAACTCCTACCTGTTAGACAGACTGACTACTACCTCTATAACTTCTACCTGTTAGACAGACTGACTACAGTATACTACCTCTATAACTCCTACCTGTTAGACAGACTGACTACAGTATACTACCTCTATAACTCCTACCTGTTAGACAGACTGACTACAGTATACTACCTCTATAACTCCTACCTGTTAGACAGACTGACTACTACCTCTATAACTCCTACCTGTTAGACAGACTGACTACAGTATACTACCTATATAACTCCTACCTGTTAGACAGACTGACTACAGTATACTACCTATATAACTCCTACCTGTTAGACAGACTGACTACTACCTATATAACTCCTACCTGTTAGACAGACTGACTACTACCTCTATATCTCCTACCTGTTAGACAGACTGACTACTACCTCTATATCTCCTACCTGTTAGACAGACTGACTACAGTATACTACCTATATAACTCCTACCTGTTAGACAGACTGACTACTACCTCTATAACTCCTACCTGTTAGACAGACTGACTACTACATATATATCTCCTACCTGTTAGACAGACTGACTACTACCTCTATAACTCCTACCTGTTAGACAGACTGACTACTACCTATATAACTCCTACCTGTTAGACAGACTGACTACTACCTCTATAACTCCTACCTGTTAGACAGACTGACTACTACCTCTATAACTTCTACCTGTTAGACAGACTGACTACAGTATACTACCTCTATATCTCCTACCTGTTAGACAGACTGACTACTACCTCTATAACTCCTACCTGTTAGACAGACTGACTACTACCTCTATAACTTCTACCTGTTAGACAGACTGACTACAGTATACTACCTCTATAACTCCTACCTGTTAGACAGACTGACTACAGTATACTACCTCTATAACTCCTACCTGTTAGACAGACTGACTACAGTATACTACCTCTATAACTCCTACCTGTTAGACAGACTGACTACTACCTCTATAACTCCTACCTGTTAGACAGACTGACTACAGTATACTACCTATATAACTCCTACCTGTTAGACAGACTGACTACAGTATACTACCTATATAACTCCTACCTGTTAGACAGACTGACTACTACCTATATAACTCCTACCTGTTAGACAGACTGACTACTACCTCTATATCTCCTACCTGTTAGACAGACTGACTACTACCTCTATATCTCCTACCTGTTAGACAGACTGACTACAGTATACTACCTATATAACTCCTACCTGTTAGACAGACTGACTACTACCTCTATAACTCCTACCTGTTAGACAGACTGACTACAGTATACTACCTCTATAACTCCTACCTGTTAGACAGACTGACTACAGTATACTACCTCTATAACTCCTACCTGTTAGACAGACTGACTACTACCTCTATAACTCCTACCTGTTAGACAGACTGACTACAGTATACTACCTATATAACTCCTACCTGTTAGACAGACTGACTACTACCTCTATAACTTCTACCTGTTAGACAGACTGACTACAGTATACTACCTCTATAACTCCTACCTGTTAGACAGACTGACTACAGTATACTACCTCTATAACTCCTACCTGTTAGACAGACTGACTACAGTATACTACCTCTATAACTCCTACCTGTTAGACAGACTGACTACTACCTCTATAACTCCTACCTGTTAGACAGACTGACTACAGTATACTACCTATATAACTCCTACCTGTTAGACAGACTGACTACAGTATACTACCTATATAACTCCTACCTGTTAGACAGACTGACTACTACCTATATAACTCCTACCTGTTAGACAGACTGACTACTACCTCTATATCTCCTACCTGTTAGACAGACTGACTACTACCTCTATATCTCCTACCTGTTAGACAGACTGACTACAGTATACTACCTATATAACTCCTACCTGTTAGACAGACTGACTACTACCTCTATAACTCCTACCTGTTAGACAGACTGACTACAGTATACTACCTCTATAACTCCTACCTGTTAGACAGACTGACTACAGTATACTACCTCTATAACTCCTACCTGTTAGACAGACTGACTACTACCTCTATAACTCCTACCTGTTAGACAGACTGACTACAGTATACTACCTATATAACTCCTACCTGTTAGACAGACTGACTACAGTATACTACCTATATAACTCCTACCTGTTAGACAGACTGACTACTACCTATATAACTCCTACCTGTTAGACAGACTGACTACTACCTATATATCTCCTACCTGTTAGACAGACTGACTACTACCTCTATAACTCCTACCTGTTAGACAGACTGACTACTACCTCTATAACTCCTACCTGTTAGACAGACTGTCTACTACCTCTATAACTCCTACCTGTTAGACAGACTGACTACTACCTCTATAACTCCTACCTGTTAGACAGACTGACTACTACCTATATAACTCCTACCTGTTAGACAGACTGACTACTACCTCTATAACTCCTACCTGTTAGACAGACTGACTACAGTATACTACCTCTATAACTCCTACCTGTTAGACAGACTGACTACAGTATACTACCTATATAACTCCTACCTGTTAGACAGACTGACTACTACCTCTATAACTCCTACCTGTTAGACAGACTGACTACTACCTCTATAACTTCTACCTGTTAGACAGACTGACTACAGTATACTACCTCTATATCTCCTACCTGTTAGACAGACTGACTACAGTATACTACCTCTATAACTCCTACCTGTTAGACAGACTGACTACTACCTCTATAACTCCTACCTGTTAGACAGACTGACTACAGTATACTACCTCTATAACTCCTACCTGTTAGACAGACTGACTACAGTATACTACCTCTATAACTCCTACCTGTTAGACAGACTGACTACTACATATATATCTCCTACCTGTTAGACAGACTGACTACTACCTCTATAACTTCTACCTGTTAGACAGACTGACTACTACCTATATAACTCCTACCTGTTAGACAGACTGACTACTACCTCTATAACTCCTACCTGTTAGACAGACTGACTACTACCTCTATAACTTCTACCTGTTAGACAGACTGACTACAGTATACTACCTCTATATCTCCTACCTGTTAGACAGACTGACTACTACCTCTATAACTCCTACCTGTTAGACAGACTGACTACTACCTCTATAACTTCTACCTGTTAGACAGACTGACTACAGTATACTACCTCTATAACTCCTACCTGTTAGACAGACTGACTACAGTATACTACCTCTATAACTCCTACCTGTTAGACAGACTGACTACAGTATACTACCTCTATAACTCCTACCTGTTAGACAGACTGACTACTACCTCTATAACTCCTACCTGTTAGACAGACTGACTACAGTATACTACCTATATAACTCCTACCTGTTAGACAGACTGACTACAGTATACTACCTATATAACTCCTACCTGTTAGACAGACTGACTACTACCTATATAACTCCTACCTGTTAGACAGTCTGACTACTACCTATATATCTCCTACCTGTTAGACAGACTGACTACTACCTCTATAACTCCTACCTGTTAGACAGACTGACTACTACCTCTATAACTCCTACCTGTTAGACAGACTGTCTACTACCTCTATAACTCCTACCTGTTAGACAGACTGACTACTACCTCTATAACTCCTACCTGTTAGACAGACTGACTACTACCTATATAACTCCTACCTGTTAGACAGACTGACTACTACCTCTATAACTCCTACCTGTTAGACAGACTGACTACAGTATACTACCTCTATAACTCCTACCTGTTAGACAGACTGACTACAGTATACTACCTATATAACTCCTACCTGTTAGACAGACTGACTACTACCTCTATAACTCCTACCTGTTAGACAGACTGACTACTACCTCTATAACTTCTACCTGTTAGACAGACTGACTACAGTATACTACCTCTATATCTCCTACCTGTTAGACAGACTGACTACAGTATACTACCTCTATAACTCCTACCTGTTAGACAGACTGACTACTACCTCTATAACTCCTACCTGTTAGACAGACTGACTACAGTATACTACCTCTATAACTCCTACCTGTTAGACAGACTGACTACAGTATACTACCTCTATAACTCCTACCTGTTAGACAGACTGACTACTACATATATATCTCCTACCTGTTAGACAGACTGACTACTACCTCTATAACTCCTACCTGTTAGACAGACTGACTACTACCTCTATAACTTCTACCTGTTAGACAGACTGACTACAGTATACTACCTCTATATCTCCTACCTGTTAGACAGACTGACTACTACCTCTATAACTCCTACCTGTTAGACAGACTGACTACTACCTCTATAACTTCTACCTGTTAGACAGACTGACTACAGTATACTACCTCTATAACTCCTACCTGTTAGACAGACTGACTACAGTATACTACCTCTATAACTCCTACCTGTTAGACAGACTGACTACAGTATACTACCTCTATAACTCCTACCTGTTAGACAGACTGACTACTACCTCTATAACTCCTACCTGTTAGACAGACTGACTACAGTATACTACCTATATAACTCCTACCTGTTAGACAGACTGACTACAGTATACTACCTATATAACTCCTACCTGTTAGACAGACTGACTACTACCTATATAACTCCTACCTGTTAGACAGTCTGACTACTACCTATATATCTCCTACCTGTTAGACAGACTGACTACTACCTCTATAACTCCTACCTGTTAGACAGACTGACTACTACCTCTATAACTCCTACCTGTTAGACAGACTGTCTACTACCTCTATAACTCCTACCTGTTAGACAGACTGACTACTACCTCTATAACTCCTACCTGTTAGACAGACTGACTACTACCTATATAACTCCTACCTGTTAGACAGACTGACTACTACCTCTATAACTCCTACCTGTTAGACAGACTGACTACAGTATACTACCTCTATAACTCCTACCTGTTAGACAGACTGACTACAGTATACTACCTATATAACTCCTACCTGTTAGACAGACTGACTACTACCTCTATAACTCCTACCTGTTAGACAGACTGACTACTACCTCTATAACTTCTACCTGTTAGACAGACTGACTACAGTATACTACCTCTATATCTCCTACCTGTTAGACAGACTGACTACAGTATACTACCTCTATAACTCCTACCTGTTAGACAGACTGACTACTACCTCTATAACTCCTACCTGTTAGACAGACTGACTACAGTATACTACCTCTATAACTCCTACCTGTTAGACAGACTGACTACAGTATACTACCTCTATAACTCCTACCTGTTAGACAGACTGACTACTACATATATATCTCCTACCTGTTAGACAGACTGACTACTACCTCTATATCTCCTACCTGTTAGACAGACTGACTACAGTATACTACCTATATAACTCCTACCTGTTAGACAGACTGACTACTACCTCTATAACTTCTACCTGTTAGACAGACTGACTACAGTATACTACCTCTATATCTCCTACCTGTTAGACAGACTGACTACTACCTCTATAACTCCTACCTGTTAGACAGACTGACTACTACCTCTATAACTTCTACCTGTTAGACATACTGACTACAGTATACTACCTCTATAACTCCTACCTGTTAGACAGACTGACTACAGTATACTACCTCTATAACTCCTACCTGTTAGACAGACTGACTACAGTATACTACCTCTATAACTCCTACCTGTTAGACAGACTGACTACTACCTCTATAACTCCTACCTGTTAGACAGACTGACTACAGTATACTACCTATATAACTCCTACCTGTTAGACAGACTGACTACAGTATACTACCTCTATAACTCCTACCTGTTAGACAGACTGACTACAGTATACTACCTCTATAACTTCTACCTGTTAGACAGACTGACTACTACCTATATAACTCCTACCTGTTAGACAGACTGACTACTACCTCTATAACTCCTACCTGTTAGACAGACTGACTACTACCTCTATAACTTCTACCTGTTAGACAGACTGACTACAGTATACTACCTCTATATCTCCTACCTGTTAGACAGACTGACTACTACCTCTATAACTCCTACCTGTTAGACAGACTGACTACTACCTCTATAACTTCTACCTGTTAGACATACTGACTACAGTATACTACCTCTATAACTCCTACCTGTTAGACAGACTGACTACAGTATACTACCTCTATAACTCCTACCTGTTAGACAGACTGACTACAGTATACTACCTCTATAACTCCTACCTGTTAGACAGACTGACTACTACCTCTATAACTCCTACCTGTTAGACAGACTGACTACAGTATACTACCTATATAACTCCTACCTGTTAGACAGACTGACTACAGTATACTACCTATATAACTCCTACCTGTTAGACAGACTGACTACTACCTATATAACTCCTACCTGTTAGACAGACTGACTACTACCTCTATATCTCCTACCTGTTAGACAGACTGACTACTACCTCTATATCTCCTACCTGTTAGACAGACTGACTACAGTATACTACCTATATAACTCCTACCTGTTAGACAGACTGACTACTACCTCTATAACTCCTACCTGTTAGACAGACTGACTACAGTATACTACCTCTATAACTCCTACCTGTTAGACAGACTGACTACAGTATACTACCTCTATAACTCCTACCTGTTAGACAGACTGACTACTACCTCTATAACTCGTACCTGTTAGACAGACTGACTACAGTATACTACCTATATAACTCCTACCTGTTAGACAGACTGACTACTACCTCTATAACTTCTACCTGTTAGACAGACTGACTACAGTATACTACCTCTATAACTCCTACCTGTTAGACAGACTGACTACAGTATACTACCTCTATAACTCCTACCTGTTAGACAGACTGACTACAGTATACTACCTCTATAACTCCTACCTGTTAGACAGACTGACTACTACCTCTATAACTCCTACCTGTTAGACAGACTGACTACAGTATACTACCTATATAACTCCTACCTGTTAGACAGACTGACTACAGTATACTACCTATATAACTCCTACCTGTTAGACAGACTGACTACTACCTATATAACTCCTACCTGTTAGACAGACTGACTACTACCTCTATATCTCCTACCTGTTAGACAGACTGACTACTACCTCTATATCTCCTACCTGTTAGACAGACTGACTACAGTATACTACCTATATAACTCCTACCTGTTAGACAGACTGACTACTACCTCTATAACTCCTACCTGTTAGACAGACTGACTACAGTATACTACCTCTATAACTCCTACCTGTTAGACAGACTGACTACAGTATACTTCCTCTATAACTCCTACCTGTTAGACAGACTGACTACTACCTCTATAACTCCTACCTGTTAGACAGACTGACTACAGTATACTACCTATATAACTCCTACCTGTTAGACAGACTGACTACAGTATACTACCTATATAACTCCTACCTGTTAGACAGACTGACTACTACCTATATAACTCCTACCTGTTAGACAGACTGACTACTACCTATATATCTCCTACCTGTTAGACAGACTGACTACTACCTCTATAACTCCTACCTGTTAGACAGACTGACTACTACCTCTATAACTCCTACCTGTTAGACAGACTGTCTACTACCTCTATAACTCCTACCTGTTAGACAGACTGACTACTACCTCTATAACTCCTACCTGTTAGACAGACTGACTACTACCTATATAACTCCTACCTGTTAGACAGACTGACTACTACCTCTATAACTCCTACCTGTTAGACAGACTGACTACAGTATACTACCTCTATAACTCCTACCTGTTAGACAGACTGACTACAGTATACTACCTATATAACTCCTACCTGTTAGACAGACTGACTACTACCTCTATAACTCCTACCTGTTAGACAGACTGACTACTACCTCTATAACTTCTACCTGTTAGACAGACTGACTACAGTATACTACCTCTATAACTCCTACCTGTTAGACAGACTGACTACAGTATACTACCTCTATAACTCCTACCTGTTAGACAGACTGACTACTACCTCTATAACTCCTACCTGTTAGACAGACTGACTACAGTATACTACCTCTATAACTCCTACCTGTTAGACAGACTGACTACAGTATACTACCTCTATAACTCCTACCTGTTAGACAGACTGACTACTACATATATATCTCCTACCTGTTAGACAGACTGACTACTACCTCTATAACTTCTACCTGTTAGACAGACTGACTACTACCTATATAACTCCTACCTGTTAGACAGACTGACTACTACCTCTATAACTCCTACCTGTTAGACAGACTGACTACTACCTCTATAACTTCTACCTGTTAGACAGACTGACTACAGTATACTACCTCTATATCTCCTACCTGTTAGACAGACTGACTACTACCTCTATAACTCCTACCTGTTAGACAGACTGACTACTACCTCTATAACTTCTACCTGTTAGACAGACTGACTACAGTATACTACCTCTATAACTCCTACCTGTTAGACAGACTGACTACAGTATACTACCTCTATAACTCCTACCTGTTAGACAGACTGACTACAGTATACTACCTCTATAACTCCTACCTGTTAGACAGACTGACTACTACCTCTATAACTCCTACCTGTTAGACAGACTGACTACTACCTATATAACTCCTACCTGTTAGACAGACTGACTACTACCTCTATAACTCCTACCTGTTAGACAGACTGACTACAGTATACTACCTCTATAACTCCTACCTGTTAGACAGACTGACTACAGTATACTACCTATATAACTCCTACCTGTTAGACAGACTGACTACTACCTCTATAACTCCTACCTGTTAGACAGACTGACTACTACCTCTATAACTTCTACCTGTTAGACAGACTGACTACAGTATACTACCTCTATATCTCCTACCTGTTAGACAGACTGACTACAGTATACTACCTCTATAACTCCTACCTGTTAGACAGACTGACTACTACCTCTATAACTCCTACCTGTTAGACAGACTGACTACAGTATACTACCTCTATAACTCCTACCTGTTAGACAGACTGACTACAGTATACTACCTCTATAACTCCTACCTGTTAGACAGACTGACTACTACCTCTATAACTCCTACCTGTTAGACAGACTGACTACAGTATACTACCTATATAACTCCTACCTGTTAGACAGACTGACTACTACCTCTATAACTTCTACCTGTTAGACAGACTGACTACAGTATACTACCTCTATAACTCCTACCTGTTAGACAGACTGACTACAGTATACTACCTCTATAACTCCTACCTGTTAGACAGACTGACTACAGTATACTACCTCTATAACTCCTACCTGTTAGACAGACTGACTACTACCTCTATAACTCCTACCTGTTAGACAGACTGACTACAGTATACTACCTATATAACTCCTACCTGTTAGACAGACTGACTACAGTATACTACCTATATAACTCCTACCTGTTAGACAGACTGACTACTACCTATATAACTCCTACCTGTTAGACAGACTGACTACTACCTCTATATCTCCTACCTGTTAGACAGACTGACTACTACCTCTATATCTCCTACCTGTTAGACAGACTGACTACAGTATACTACCTATATAACTCCTACCTGTTAGACAGA
Organism: Oncorhynchus mykiss; assembly: GCF_057628025.1. NCBI lineage: Eukaryota > Metazoa > Chordata > Actinopteri > Salmoniformes > Salmonidae > Oncorhynchus > Oncorhynchus mykiss. Next base: position 6,049,566 of record NC_143040.1, on the reverse strand, counting down.
CTGACTACTACCTCTATAACTCCTACCTGTTAGACAGACTGACTACAGTATACTACCTCTATAACTCCTACCTGTTAGACAGACTGACTACAGTATACTACCTCTATAACTCCTACCTGTTAGACAGACTGACTACTACCTCTATAACTCCTACCTGTTAGACAGACTGACTACAGTATACTACCTATATAACTCCTACCTGTTAGACAGACTGACTACAGTATACTACCTATATAACTCCTACCTGTTAGACAGACTGACTACTACCTATATAACTCCTACCTGTTAGACAGACTGACTACTACCTATATATCTCCTACCTGTTAGACAGACTGACTACTACCTCTATAACTCCTACCTGTTAGACAGACTGACTACTACCTCTATAACTCCTACCTGTTAGACAGACTGTCTACTACCTCTATAACTCCTACCTGTTAGACAGACTGACTACTACCTCTATAACTCCTACCTGTTAGACAGACTGACTACTACCTATATAACTCCTACCTGTTAGACAGACTGACTACTACCTCTATAACTCCTACCTGTTAGACAGACTGACTACAGTATACTACCTCTATAACTCCTACCTGTTAGACAGACTGACTACAGTATACTACCTATATAACTCCTACCTGTTAGACAGACTGACTACTACCTCTATAACTCCTACCTGTTAGACAGACTGACTACTACCTCTATAACTTCTACCTGTTAGACAGACTGACTACAGTATACTACCTCTATATCTCCTACCTGTTAGACAGACTGACTACAGTATACTACCTCTATAACTCCTACCTGTTAGACAGACTGACTACTACCTCTATAACTCCTACCTGTTAGACAGACTGACTACAGTATACTACCTCTATAACTCCTACCTGTTAGACAGACTGACTACAGTATACTACCTCTATAACTCCTACCTGTTAGACAGACTGACTACTACATATATATCTCCTACCTGTTAGACAGACTGACTACTACCTCTATAACTTCTACCTGTTAGACAGACTGACTACTACCTATATAACTCCTACCTGTTAGACAGACTGACTACTACCTCTATAACTCCTACCTGTTAGACAGACTGACTACTACCTCTATAACTTCTACCTGTTAGACAGACTGACTACAGTATACTACCTCTATATCTCCTACCTGTTAGACAGACTGACTACTACCTCTATAACTCCTACCTGTTAGACAGACTGACTACTACCTCTATAACTTCTACCTGTTAGACAGACTGACTACAGTATACTACCTCTATAACTCCTACCTGTTAGACAGACTGACTACAGTATACTACCTCTATAACTCCTACCTGTTAGACAGACTGACTACAGTATACTACCTCTATAACTCCTACCTGTTAGACAGACTGACTACTACCTCTATAACTCCTACCTGTTAGACAGACTGACTACTACCTATATAACTCCTACCTGTTAGACAGACTGACTACTACCTCTATAACTCCTACCTGTTAGACAGACTGACTACAGTATACTACCTCTATAACTCCTACCTGTTAGACAGACTGACTACAGTATACTACCTATATAACTCCTACCTGTTAGACAGACTGACTACTACCTCTATAACTCCTACCTGTTAGACAGACTGACTACTACCTCTATAACTTCTACCTGTTAGACAGACTGACTACAGTATACTACCTCTATATCTCCTACCTGTTAGACAGACTGACTACAGTATACTACCTCTATAACTCCTACCTGTTAGACAGACTGACTACTACCTCTATAACTCCTACCTGTTAGACAGACTGACTACAGTATACTACCTCTATAACTCCTACCTGTTAGACAGACTGACTACAGTATACTACCTATATAACTCCTACCTGTTAGACAGACTGACTACTACCTCTATAACTCCTACCTGTTAGACAGACTGACTACTACCTCTATATCTCCTACCTGTTAGACAGACTGACTACAGTATACTACCTCTATAACTCCTACCTGTTAGACAGACTGACTACTACCTCTATAACTCCTACCTGTTAGACAGACTGACTACAGTATACTACCTATATAACTCCTACCTGTTAGACAGACTGACTACTACCTCTATAACTTCTACCTGTTAGACAGACTGACTACAGTATACTACCTCTATAACTCCTACCTGTTAGACAGACTGACTACAGTATACTACCTCTATAACTCCTACCTGTTAGACAGACTGACTACAGTATACTACCTCTATAACTCCTACCTGTTAGACAGACTGACTACTACCTCTATAACTCCTACCTGTTAGACAGACTGACTACAGTATACTACCTATATAACTCCTACCTGTTAGACAGACTGACTACAGTATACTACCTATATAACTCCTACCTGTTAGACAGACTGACTACTACCTATATAACTCCTACCTGTTAGACAGACTGACTACTACCTCTATATCTCCTACCTGTTAGACAGACTGACTACTACCTCTATATCTCCTACCTGTTAGACAGACTGACTACAGTATACTACCTATATAACTCCTACCTGTTAGACAGACTGACTACTACCTCTATAACTCCTACCTGTTAGACAGACTGACTACAGTATACTACCTCTATAACTCCTACCTGTTAGACAGACTGACTACAGTATACTACCTCTATAACTCCTACCTGTTAGACAGACTGACTACTACCTCTATAACTCCTACCTGTTAGACAGACTGACTACAGTATACTACCTATATAACTCCTACCTGTTAGACAGACTGACTACAGTATACTACCTATATAACTCCTACCTGTTAGACAGACTGACTACTACCTATATAACTCCTACCTGTTAGACAGACTGACTACTACCTATATATCTCCTACCTGTTAGACAGACTGACTACTACCTCTATAACTCCTACCTGTTAGACAGACTGACTACTACCTCTATAACTCCTACCTGTTAGACAGACTGTCTACTACCTCTATAACTCCTACCTGTTAGACAGACTGACTACTACCTCTATAACTCCTACCTGTTAGACAGACTGACTACTACCTATATAACTCCTACCTGTTAGACAGACTGACTACTACCTCTATAACTCCTACCTGTTAGACAGACTGACTACAGTATACTACCTCTATAACTCCTACCTGTTAGACAGACTGACTACAGTATACTACCTATATAACTCCTACCTGTTAGACAGACTGACTACTACCTCTGTAACTCCTACCTGTTAGACAGACTGACTACTACCTCTATAACTTCTACCTGTTAGACAGACTGACTACAGTATACTACCTCTATATCTCCTACCTGTTAGACAGACTGACTACAGTATACTACCTCTATAACTCCTACCTGTTAGACAGACTGACTACTACCTCTATAACTCCTACCTGTTAGACAGACTGACTACAGTATACTACCTCTATAACTCCTACCTGTTAGACAGACTGACTACAGTATACTACCTCTATAACTCCTACCTGTTAGACAGACTGACTACTACATATATATCTCCTACCTGTTAGACAGACTGACTACAGTATACTACCTCTATAACTTCTACCTGTTAGACAGACTGACTACTACCTATATAACTCCTACCTGTTAGACAGACTGACTACTACCTCTATAACTCCTACCTGTTAGACAGACTGACTACTACCTCTATAACTTCTACCTGTTAGACAGACTGACTACAGTATACTACCTCTATATCTCCTACCTGTTAGACAGACTGACTACTACCTCTATAACTCCTACCTGTTAGACAGACTGACTACTACCTCTATAACTTCTACCTGTTAGACAGACTGACTACAGTATACTACCTCTATAACTCCTACCTGTTAGACAGACTGACTACAGTATACTACCTCTATAACTCCTACCTGTTAGACAGACTGACTACAGTATACTACCTCTATAACTCCTACCTGTTAGACAGACTGACTACTACCTCTATAACTCCTACCTGTTAGACAGACTGACTACTACCTATATAACTCCTACCTGTTAGACAGACTGACTACTACCTCTATAACTCCTACCTGTTAGACAGACTGACTACAGTATACTACCTCTATAACTCCTACCTGTTAGACAGACTGACTACAGTATACTACCTATATAACTCCTACCTGTTAGACAGACTGACTACTACCTCTATAACTCCTACCTGTTAGACAGACTGACTACTACCTCTATAACTTCTACCTGTTAGACAGACTGACTACAGTATACTACCTCTATATCTCCTACCTGTTAGACAGACTGACTACAGTATACTACCTCTATAACTCCTACCTGTTAGACAGACTGACTACTACCTCTATAACTCCTACCTGTTAGACAGACTGACTACAGTATACTACCTCTATAACTCCTACCTGTTAGACAGACTGACTACAGTATACTACCTATATAACTCCTACCTGTTAGACAGACGGACTACTACCTCTATAACTCCTACCTGTTAGACAGACTGACTACTACCTCTATATCTCCTACCTGTTAGACAGACTGACTACAGTATACTACCTATATAACTCCTACCTGTTAGGACAGACTGACTACTACCTCTATAACTCCTACCTGTTAGACAGACTGACTACTACCTCTATAACTTCTACCTGTTAGACAGACTGACTACTACCTATATAACTCCTACCTGTTAGGACAGACTGACTACTACCTCTATAACTCCTACCTGTTAGACAGACTGACTACTACCTCTATATCTCCTCTGCTCTCGTCTCTGTAAAACACGGAACTGTATTAGATTAGCTGTTTAGAAAGGATGGACCAAAGACATGGATTGGACTTCAGTTTACACAACATCACGATCACAGTTGGACGGATGGATATTCTGTGGTCGACATTGACACACCTGTCAGCAAAACAGAGATATTTAAATTGCCCCCCCCCCCCCCCCCCCCCTCCTCCTCCTTCTCCTCTCTCTCCCAGGAGAAGAAGTCAGTACCGAAGTCTGTTTCCCTCAACACGGGTCTCTCCACGGCCATGTCTCTGGGCCTGAGGACCATCTCCCATAGCGACTCCTATACCTGGGCCCAGAACAACAGCAGCAGCAGTAGTGGAGGTGGTGGAGGAGGAGGAGGAGGAGGTAGCCCCCCTGCTAAACACTCCCTGCCTCGGCAGAACTACGGAGGCAGTCTCAGTGCTCTCAACACAAACACAGATAGCAACGCCGTGACCAATAAAATACAGTGTATGACTCAGGTAAGGGTGTGGGTTATATCGTATCCTATTCTGGTCTAGTGCTGATCTAGGATCAGTTTGTTGCTTTTTAGTTCATAATGAATAAGATACCTGTACTCTCGCACACTGACTCGGTACTGGTGCCCCCTGTATTTAACCTCCACACTGACTCGGTACTGGTGCCCCCTGTATATAACCTCCACACTGACTCGGTACTGGTACCCCCTGTATATAACCTCCACACTGACTGGGCACTGGTGCCCCCTGTATATAACCTCCACACTGACTCGGTTCTGGTACCCCCTGTATATAACCTCCACACTGACTCTGTACTGGGGCCCCCTGTATATAACCTCCACACTGACTCGGTACTGATACCCCCTGTATATAACCTCCACACTGACTGGGCACTGGTGACCCCTGTATATAACCTCCACACTGACTCGGTACAGGTACCCCCTGTATATAACCTCCACACTGACTCGGTACTGGTACCCCCTGTATATAACCTCCACACTGACTCTGTACTGATACCCCCTGTATATAACCTCCACACTGACTCTGTACTGATACCCCCTGTATATAACCTCCACACTGACTGGGCACTGGTGACCCCTGTATATAACCTCCACACTGACTCGGTAATGGCACCCCCTGTATATAACCTCCACACTGACCCGGTACTGGTACCCCCTGTATATAACCTCCACACTGACTCTGTACTGATACCCCCTGTATATAACCTCCACACTGACTCTGTACTGATACCCCCTGTATATAACCTCCACACTGACTCTGTACTGATACCCCCTGTATATAACCTCCACACTGACTCGGTACTGGTGCCCCCTGTATATAACCTCCACACTGACTCTGTACTGATACCCCCTGTATATAGCCTCCACACTGACTCGGTACTGGGGCCCCCTGTATATAGTCTCCACACTGACTCGGTACTGGGGCCCCCTGTATATAGCCTCCACACTGACTCGGTACTGGGGCCCCCTGTATATAGCCTCCACACTGACTCGGTACTGGGGCCCCCTGTATAAAGCCTCCACACTGACTCTGTACTGGTGCCCCCTGTATATAACCTCCACACTGACTCTGTACTGGGGCCCCCTGTATATAGCCTCCACACTGACTCAGTACTGGTAGCCCCTGTATATAACCTCCACACTGACTCGGTACTGGTACCCCCTGTATATAACCTCCACACTGACTCTGTACTGGTGCCCCCTGTATATAACCTCCACACTGACTCGGTACTGGTACCCCCTGTATATAACCTCCACACTGACTCTGTACTGGTACCCCCTGTATATAACCTCCACACTGACTCGGTACTGGGGCCCCCTGTATATAGTCTCCACACTGACTCTGTACTGGTACCCCCTGTATATAACCTCCACACTGACTCTGTACTGATACCCCCTGTATATAGCCTCCACACTGACTATGTACCGATACCCCCTGTATATAACCTCCACACTGACTCGGTACTGGTACCCCCTGTATATAACCTCCACACTGACTCTGTACTGGTACCCCCTGTATATAGCCTCCACACTGACTATGTACCGGTACCCCCTGTATATAGCCTCCACACTGACTCGGTACTGGTACCCCCTGTATATAACCTCCACACTGACTCTGTACTGATACCCCCTGTATATAACCTCCACACTGACTCTGTACTGATACCCCCTGTATATAACCTCCACACTGACTCGGTACTGTTGCCCCCTGTATATAACCTCCACACTGACTCTGTACTGATACCCCCTGTATATAGCCTCCACACTGACTCGGTACTGGGGCCCCCTGTATATAGTCTCCACACTGACTCGGTACTGGGGCCCCCTGTATATAGCCTCCACACTGACTCGGTACTGGGGCCCCCTGTATATAGCCTCCACACTGACTCGGTACTGGGGCCCCCTGTATAAAGCCTCCACACTGACTCTGTACTGGTGCCCCCTGTATATAACCTCCACACTGACTCTGTACTGGGGCCCCCTGTATATAACCTCCACACTGACTCGGTACTGGGGCCCCCTGTATATAGCCTCCACACTGACTCGGTACTGGTAGCCCCTGTATATAACCTCCACACTGACTCGGTACTGGGGCCCCCTGTATATAGCCTCCACACTGACTCGGTACTGGTACCCCCTGTATATAACCTCCACACTGACTCTGTACTGATACCCCCTGTATATAGCCTCCACACTGACTATGTACCGATACCCCCTGTATATAACCTCCACACTGACTCGGTACTGGTACCCCCTGTATATAACCTCCACACTGACTCTGTACTGGTACCCCCTGTATATAGCCTCCACACTGACTATGTACCGGTACCCCCTGTATATAACCTCCACACTGACTATGTACCGGTACCCCCTGTATATAACCTCCACACTGACTCGGTACTGGGGCCCCCTGTATATAGCCTCCACACTGACTATGTACCGGTACCCCCTGTATATAACCTCCACACTGACTCGGTACTGGTACCCCCTGTATATAACCTCCACACTGACTCGGTACTGGTACCCCCTCTATATAGCCTCCACACTGACTATGTACCGGTACCCCCTGTATATAACCTCCACACTGACTCGGTACCGGTACCCCCTGTATATAGCCTCCACACTGACTATGTACCGGTACCCCCTGTATATAACCTCCACACTGACTCGGTACTGGTGCCCCCTGTATATAACCTCCACACTGACTCGGTACTGGTGCCCCCTGTATATAACCTCCACACTGACTCGGTACTGGTGCCCCCTGTATATAGCCTCCACACTGACTCGGTACTGGTGCCCCCTGTATTTAACCTCCACACTGACTCGATACTGGTGCCCCCTGTATATAGCCTCCACACTGACTATGTACCGGTACCCCCTGTATATAACCTCCACACTGACTCGGTACTGGTGACCCCTGTATATAACCTCCACACTGACTGGGTACTGGTGCCCCCTGTATATAACCTCCACACTGACTGGGTACTGGTGCCCCCTGTATATAACCTCCACACTGACTCGGTACTGGTACCCCCTGTATATAACCTCCACACTGACTCGGTACTGGTGCCCCCTGTATATAGCCTCCACACTGACTGGGTACTTGTACCCCCTGTATATAACCTCCACACTGACTCGGTACTGGTACCCCCTGTATATAACCTCCACACTGACTCGGTACCAGTATCCCCTGTATATAACCTCCACACTGACTCGGTACTGGTACCCCCTGTATATAACCTCCACCCTGACTCAGTACTGGTACCCCCTGTATATAACCTCCACACTGACTCTGTACTGGTGCCCCCTGTATATAACCTCCACACTGACTCGGTACCAGTATCCCCTGTATATAACCTCCACACTGACTCGGTACTGGTGCCCCCTGTATATAACCTCCACACTGACTCTGTACTGGGGCCCCCTGTATATAACCTCCACACTGACTCTGTACTGGGGCCCCCTGTATATAACCTCCACACTGACTCGGTACTGGTACCCCCTGTATATAACCTCCACACTGACTCGGTACTGGTACCCCCTGTATATAGCCTAAGTAAAGCATTTCACGGTAAGGTTCTACACTTGTTGTATTTGGTGCATGTGACAAATACAGTTTGATTTGATTTTAAGGACAGATCGTAGATCAGCGATTATACTCTGAGATGCTTTGTGGATACGGGCAAAGAGGTACCTTTTCACCTCACATTTTTTGTCCAATCCCGCCACTGTGACACCAGGGTGCGTTTTCATGAAGAGTGTCAGTACGAGTGCTGATCTAGGATCAGCCCCCCCCCCCCCCCCCCCCCCCCCGTTCATGTCGTCTGATTCATCAGGATCTGAAAGGGATAATTGATCCGAGATCAGTTGACATTACTGTTCTCCTCTCCTGTTGTTTCAGCAGGTCTAATTAGCTGACATTAGTGTCCTTCTTTTCCCAGTTATGTACGCCTCCACGAATCTCCAGGACCTTATCGATGGGAAGAAACCTGTCGTATATCGCCAACGAGGTGAGTTCCCATGTCTAACATACTTTACAACAAGGTGCGTTCCCATGTCTAACATACTTTACAACGAGGTGCGTTCCCATGTCTAACATACTTTACAACGAGGTGAGTTCCCATGTTTAACATACTTTACAACGAGGTGAGTTCCCGTGTCTTACATACTTTACAACGAGGTGAGTTCCCTTGACTTACATACTTTACAACAAGGTGAGTTCCCGTGTCTAATATACTTTACAACGAGGTGAGTTCCCCTTGTCTAACATACTTTACAACGAGGTGAGTTCCCGTGTCTTACAGTAAAT
>NC_143040.1:6030000-6035000 GCF_057628025.1 Oncorhynchus mykiss | reverse complement strand
CCTTTTCACATCAACAGAGGTCAACTATTAATGGAGTCCTTTTCACATCAACAGAGGTCAACTATTAATAGTCATTTTCACTTCAACAGAGGTCAACTATTAATGGAGTCCTTTTCACATCAACAGAGGTCAACTATTAATAGTCATTTTCACATCAACAGAGGTCAACTATTAATGGAGTCCTTTTCACATCAACAGAGGTCACAAAAGTGCTTAAAGATGTTTACACCAGACCATAAACCCACAGAGACGCACAGAGACGTCAATTCGACATCTATTCCACGTTGATGCAACGTTGTCATTTCATTGAAAACCAACGTTGATTCAACCAGTGTGTGTCTAGTGGGATTACATCTACTTTGCTGTCTTCATACACAAGTTACATACGTACATTGTTAACTCTCTCTGTGTGTGTGTGTGTACGTGCGTGCGTGCGTCTGTGCGTGTGTGTGTGTGGTGTGTACTGTATGTGTGTGTGTGTGTGTGTGTGTGTGTGTGTGTGTGTGTGTGTGTTTGGGCCACAGGAAAACAAATGTCTCTGCGTGAGATGTCCAGAAGAGCCAGTATGATGTACTCTGAACAACGACTAGACGCCAGAACCGGTACATATTATGCACGAGTATCTGTGTGTGTGTGTGTGTGTGTGTGTGTGTGTGTGTGCGTGTGTGTGTGTATGTGTGTGTGTGTGTGACATATTTGTATGCGTGCTCACTCCTATTCTTAGTCCTCTGCAGTCAAATGTTCAGTCAACTCATTCAGCTGATTTCAGATCATTTCTTGACCTCCCTTTGGTTTATATTGAGCTGTTGAGTTCTTTACAGGAGTTTACTGTAAATCAACTCTGATTACTGGAAAGGCTGTTAGAGGTAGTTCTCTACAGGAGGTTACTGTAAATCAACTGGAAGGCTGTTAAAGGTAGTTCTTTACAGGAGGTTACTGTAAATCAACTCTGATTACTGGAAGGCTGTTAGAGGTAGTTCTTTACAGGAGGTTACTGTAAATCAACTCTGATTACTGGAAAGGCTGTTAGAGGTAGTTCTCTACAGGAGGTTACTGTAAATCAACTGGAAGGCTTACTGTAAATCAACGGAGGTTACTGTAAATCAACGGACCCTGTAGATAGGTGCGCCCTCGACAAGGATGGGGGGGGGGGGGGGGAAGACGAGCGGGGGCGCGAAGAACGGGCTTAACACAGGAGACATGGAAGACCGGGTGGACGCGACGAAGATATCGCGGAAGAAGAAGTCGCACTGCGACAGGATTAATGACCTGAGAGATACGGAATGGACCAATGAACCGCGGGGTCAACTTGCGAGAAGCCGTCTTAAGGGGAAGGTTCTGAGTGGAGAGCCAAACTCTCTGACCGCGACAATATCTAGGGCTCTTCGTTCTACGCTTATTAGCAGCTCTCACAGTCTGCGCCCTATAACGGCAAAGTGCAGACCTGACCCTCTTCCAGGTGCGCTCGCAACGTTGGACAAAAGCCTGAGCGGAGGGGACGCTGGACTCGGCGAACTGAGATGAGAACAACGGAGGCTGGTACCCGAGGCTACTCTGAAAAGGAGATAGCCCGGTCGCAGACGAAGGAAGCGAGTTGTGGGCGTATTCTGCCCAGGGGAGCTGTTCTGACCAAGACGCAGGGTTGCGAAAAGAAAGACTGCGTAAGATGCGACCAATAGTCTGATTGGCCCGTTCTGCTTGACCGTTAGACTGGGGGTGAAAGCCGGAAGAGAGACTGACGGAAGCCCCAATCAAACGGCAAAACTCCCTCCAAAATTGAGACGTGAATTGCGGACCTCTGTCCGAAACAACGTCTGACGGAAGGCCATGAATTCTGAAAACATTCTCGATGATGATTTGTGCCGTCTCTTTAGCAGAAGGAAGCTTAGCAAGGGGAATGAAATGAGCCGCCTTAGAGAACCTATCGACAACCGTAAGAATAACAGTCTTCCCCGCTGACGAAGGCAGTCCGGTGACAAAATCTAAGGCGATGTGAGACCACGGTCGAGAGGGAATAGGAAGCGGCCTGAGACGGCCGGCAGGAGGAGAGTTACCGGACTTAGTCTGCGCGCAGACCGAACAAGCAGCCACGAAACGACGCGTGTCATGCTCCCGGGTGGGCCACCAGAAACGCTGGCGAATGGAAGCAAGCGTACCCCGAACGCCAGGGTGGCCGGCTAACTTGGCAGAGTGAGCCCACTGAAGAACGGCCAGACGAGTAGGAACGGGAACGAAAAGAAGGTTCCTAGGACAAGCGCGCGGCGACGGAGTTTGAGTGAGTGCTTGCTTTACCTGCCTCTCAATTCCCCAGACAGTCAACCCGACAACACGCCCCTCAGGGAGAATCCCCTCGGGGTCAGTGGAGGCTACTGAAGAACTGAAGAGACGAGACAAGGCATCAGGCTTGGTGTTCTTAGAGCCCGGACGATAAGAAATCACGAACTCGAAACGAGCGAAAAACAGCGCCCAACGCGCCTGACGCGCATTAAGTCGTTTGGCAGAACGGATGTACTCAAGGTTCCTATGGTCAGTCCAAACGACAAAAGGAACGGTCGCCCCCTCCAACCACTGTCGCCATTCGCCTAGGGCTAACCGGATGGCGAGCAGTTCGCGGTTACCCACATCATAGTTACGTTCCGACGGCGACAGGCGATGAGAAAAATACGCGCATGGGTGGACCTTGTCGTCAGAGAGGGAGCGCTGAGAAAGGATGGCTCCCACTCCCACCTCTGACGCGTCAACCTCGACAACGAACTGTCTAGAGACGTCAGGTGTAACAAGGATAGGAGCGGATGTAAAACGATTCTTGAGGAGATCAAAAGCTCCCTGGGCGGAAACGGACCACTTAAAGCACGTCTTGACAGAAGTAAGGGCTGTGAGAGGAGCTGCCACCTGACCGAAATTACGGATGAAACGACGATAGAAGTTCGCGAAGCCGAGAAAGCGCTGCAGCTCGACGCGTGACTTAGGGACGGGCCAATCAATGACAGCTTGGACCTTAGCGGGATCCATCTTAATGCCTTCAGCGGAAATAACAGAACCGAGAAATGTGACGGAGGAGGCATGAAAAGTGCACTTCTCAGCCTTCACAAAAAGACAATTCTCTAAAAGGCGCTGGAGGACACGTCGAACGTGCTGAACATGAATCTGGAGTGACGGTGAAAAAATCAGGATATCGTCAAGGTAAACGAAAACAAAGATGTTCAGCATGTCTCTCAGGACATCATTGACTAATGCCTGAAAGACAGCTGGAGCGTTAGCGAGGCCGAAAGGAAGAACCCGGTATTCAAAGTGCCCTAACGGAGTGTTAAACGCCGTCTTCCACTCGTCCCCCTCCCTGATGCGCACGAGATGGTAAGCGTTACGAAGGTCCAACTTAGTGAAAAACCTGGCTCCCTGCAGGATCTCGAAGGCTGAAGACATAAGAGGAAGCGGATAACGATTCTTCACTGTTATGTCATTCAGCCCTCGATAATCTATGCAGGGGCGCAGAGACCCGTCCTTCTTCTTGACAAAAAAAAACCCCGCTCCGGCGGGAGAGGAGGAGGGGACTATGGTACCGGCGTCAAGAGCTACAGACAAATAATCTTCGAGAGCCTTACGTTCGGGAGCCGACAGAGAGTATAGTCTACCCCGGGGGGGGGTGGTTCCCGGAAGGAGATCAATACTACAATCATACGACCGGTGTGGAGGAAGAGAGGTGGCCCTGGACCGACTGAACACCGTGCGCAGATCGTGATATTCCTCCGGCACCCCTGTCAAATCACCAGGCTCCTCCTGTGAAGAAGAGACAGAGGAAACAGGAGGGATAGCAGACATTAAACATTTCACATGACAAGAGACGTTCCAGGAGAGGATAGAATTACTAGACCAATTAATGGAAGGATTATGACAAACTAGCCAGGGATGGCCCAAAACAACAGGTGTAAAAGGTGAACGAAAAATTAAAAAAGAAATGGTTTCACTATGATTACCAGAAACAGTGAGGGTTAAAGGTAGCGTCTCACGCTGAATCCTGGGGAGAGGACTACCATCCAGGGCGAACAAGGCCGTGGGCTCCTTTAACTGTCTGAGAGGAATGTCATGTTCCCGAGCCCAGGTCTCGTCCATAAAACAGCCCTCCGCCCCAGAGTCTATTAAGGCACTGCAGGAAGCTGACGAACCGGTCCAGCGTAGATGGACCGACAAGGTAGTGCAGGATCTTGAAGGAGAGACAGGAGTAGTAGCGCTCACCAGTAGCCCTCCGCTTACTGACGAGCTCTGGCCTTTTACTGGACATGAAGTGACAAAATGACCAGCGGAACCGCAATAGAGACAGAGGCGGTTGGTGATTCTCCGTTCCCTCTCCTTAGTCGAGATGCGGATACCTCCCAGCTGCATGGGCTCAGCACCCGAGCCGGCAGAGGAAGATGGTAGTGATGCGGAGAGGGAGGCGACGGAGAGCGCGAGCTCCTTTCCACGAGCTCGGTGACGAAGATCAACCCGTCGCTCAATGCGAATAGCGAGTTCAATCAAGGAATCCACGCTGGAAGGAACCTCCCGGGAGAGAATCTCATCCTTTACCTCTGCGCGGAAACCCTCCAGAAGACGAGCGAGCAAGGCCGGCTCGTTCCAGCCACTGGAGACAGCAAGAGTGCGAAACTCAATAGAGTAGTCTGTTATGGATCGATTGCCTTGACATAGGGAAGACAGGGCCCTGGAAGCCTCCTCCCCAAAAACAGATCGATCAAAAACCCGTATCATCTCCTCCTTAAAGTCTTGATACTGGTTAGTACACTCAGCCCTTGCCTCCCAGATTGCCGTGCCCCACTCACGAGCCCGTCCAATAAGGAGAGATATGACGTAGGCGACACGAGCAGTGCTCCTGGAGTAAGTGTTGGGCTGGAGAGAAAACACAATATCACACTGGGTGAGGAACGAGCGGCATTCAGTGGGCTCCCCAGAGTAACACGGCGGGTTATTGATTCTGGGCTCCGGAGATTCGAAAGCCCTGGAAGTGG
>NC_143040.1:5972500-6027500 GCF_057628025.1 Oncorhynchus mykiss | reverse complement strand
GGTTGTACGTCTCAGATGAACTTCTCATAGTTACACATATGATCATATACCAGATTACAGCTTGTAATGACTGACGCAAACCCTTCCAAACGTATATCTGTCTACAAATATTACCTCTGGCTTAGTACAGCTATCCAGAGTACAGCTATCCAGAGTACAGCTATCCAGAGTACAGCTATCCAGAGTACAGCTATCCAGAGTACAGCTATCCAGAGTACAGCTATACATAGAACAGTCGTGGCCAAAAGTTTTGAGAATGACACAAATATACATTTTCACAAAGTCTGCTGCCTCAGTTTGTATGATGGCAATTTGCATATACTCCACAATGTCATGAAGAGTGATCAGATGAATTGCAATTCATTTGCAAAGTCCCTCTTTACCATGCAAAATGAACTGAATCCCCCAAAACAACATTTCCACTGCATTTCAGCCCTGCCACAAAAGGACCAGCTGACATCATGTCAGTGATTCTCTCGTTAACGCAGGTGTGAGTGTTGACAAGGACAAGGCTGGAGATCACTCTGTTCTGCTGATTGAGTTCGATAAAAGCCTTTGACACTTGAAATGCTTGTAATTATACTTCAGTATTCCATAGTAACATCTGACAAAAATATCTAAACACTATAACACTAATATCTAACAATATCTAGACACTGAAGCAGAAAACTTTGGGGAAATTAATATTTGTGTCATTCTCAAAACTTTTGGCCTTGACTGTACAGCTAGAGAGAGGAGAGTGTTATTAACCCCTACTACCACTCCCCTTCCCAGGTGTGTCAGCTATAGAGAGTGTTATTAACCCCTACTACCCCTCCCCTTCCCAGGTGTGTCAGCTATAGAGAGTGTTATTAACCCCTACTACCCCTCCCCTTCCCAGGTGTGTCAGCTATAGAGAGTGTTATTAACCCCTACTATCCCTCCCCTTCCCAGGTGTGTCAGCTATAGAGAGTGTTATTAACCCCTACTATCCCTCCCCTTCCCAGGTGTGTCAGCTATAGAGAGTGTTATTAACCTTTCTGATCTCCCCATCCCGGATCCGGGATCGTGAATACAGACTCAAGCTCATTACCATAACGCAACGTTAACTATTCATGAAAATCGCAAATGAAATGAAATAAATATGCTAGCTCTCAAGCTTAGCCTTTTGTTAACAACACTGTCATCTCAGCTTTTCAAAATATGCTTCTCAACCATTGCAAAACAAGCATTTGTGTAACAGTACTGATGGCTAACGTAGCATTTAGCATTAGCATTCAGCTGGCAACATTTACACAAAAAAACAGAAAAGCATTCAAATAAAATCATTTACCTTTGAAGAACTTCAGATGTTTTCAATGAGGATACTCTCAGATAGCAAATGTTCAGTTTTTCCTGAAAGATTATTTGTTTAGGACAAATCGCTCCGTTTTCTGCGTCACGTTTAGCTATGAAAAAACCCCTGTATCCAGGATTGTGTAAATCTATCAGCAAGCTCATTAGCATAACACAACGTTAACTATTCATGAAAATCGCAAATGAAATGAAATAAATATGCCATCTCTCAAGCTTAGCCTTTTGTAAACAACACTGTCATCTCAGATTTTCAAAATATGCTTCTCAACCATAGGAAAACAATCATTTGTGTAAAAGTAGCTAGCTAGCGTTAGCATTTAGCGTTAGCATTTAGCGTTAGCATTAGCGTTAGCATCCAGCACGCAACATTTCAACAAAAACATAAAAGCCTTCAAATAAAATCATTTACCTTTGAATAACTTCTGATGTTTTCAATGAGGATACTCTCAGTTAGATAGCAGATGCTCAGTTTTTCCAAAAAGATTCTTTGTGTATTAGAAATAGCTCCGTTTTATACATCACATTTGGCTACCAAAAAAACCCCCGAAAATTCAGTCCTCAAAACGCGAACTTTTTTCCAAATTAACTCCATAATATCGACTGAAAACATGGCAAACGTTGTTTAGAATCAATCATCAAGGTGTTTTTCACATATCTCTTCATTGATACATCGTTCTTGGACACATGGTTTCTCCCCTGAATCAAATGGTAAAGTAAAAGCAGCTGGCAATTGCGCACCGAATTCCACGCAGGACACCAGGCGGACACTTGGAAAATGTAGTCTCTTATGGTCAATCTTCCAATGATATGCCTACAAATACGTCACAATGCTGCTAAGACCTTGGGCGAACGACAGAAAGTGTAGGCTCATTCCATTCCTGCAATCACAGCCATATAAGGAGACAATGGAAAACAGAGCTTCAGAAATTCTGCTAATTCCTGGTTGATGCATCATCTTGGTTTCGCCTGTAGAATGAGTTCTGGGGCACTTACAGACAAAATCTTTGCAGATTCTGAAACTTCAGAGTGTTTTCTTTCCAAAACTGAATATGCATAGTCGAGCATCTTTTCGTGACAAAATATCGCGCTTAAAACGGGAACGTTTTTTATCCAAAAATGAAATAGCGCCCCTAGAGATCTAACAGGTTAACCCCTACTATCCCTCCCCTTCCCAGGTGTGTCAGCTATAGAGAGTGTTATTAACCCCTACTATCCCTCCCCTTCCCAGGTGTGTCAGCTATAGAGAGTGTTATTAACCCCTACTATCCCTCCCCTTCCCAGGTGTGTCAGCTATAGAGAGTGTTAATAACCCCTACTATCCCTTCCCTTTTTAGGTTTGTCAGCTGGAGAGGTTCAGTGAGACCAGTGGTCTAGGCATCAGCATGGAGGCCAGGGCAGGACACCACTACCTGTGCTCCGTCTTACCTGAGGGGCCCGTCGGACAGAGCAGGAAGATACACCCTGGAGACCAGATACTGGAGGTGGGAGTGACTGATTAACATCCATACATTCATTTAAACAAAACATATTTCACCTTTATTTAACCAGGTAGGCCAGTTGAGAACACATTTATTTAACCAGGTAGGCCAGTTGAGAACACCTTTATTTAACCAGGTAGGCTAGTTGAGAACACCTTTATTTAACCAGGTAGGCTAGTTGAGAACACCTTTATTTAACCAGGTAGGCCAGTTGAGAACACCTTTATTTAACCAGGTAGGCCAGTTGAGAAAACCTTTATTTATCCAGGTAGGCCAGTTGAGAACACCTTTATTTAACCAGGTAGGCCAGTTGAGAACAAGTTCTCATTAACAACTGCGACCTGGCCAAGAATAAACAAAGCAGTTCGTTTGTTACACAAACAACAACACAGAGTTACACCTGGAGTAAAACAAACATACAGTCAATAATACAGTAGAATAAGTCTATATACAGTGTGTGTCAATGAGGTAGGAAAAGGGAGGTAAGGCAATAAATAGGCCATAGTGGCAAAGTAATTACAATATAGCAATTAAACACTGGAGTGATATATGTACAGAAGATTATGATTAATTTGTTCATTCATTGGTTTGTTCGTTCATCCATTCATTAATTTGTTCATTGGTGTGTTCAGTCGTTAATTGATTTATTAATTAGTTCATTCATTTGGTTTGTTAATGAATTAATTTGTTCTTTAATTCACTGCTTTGTCCATTCATTCATTTATTTTTTCATTCATTTGTTCATTCATTCATTCATTTGTTCATTCATTCATGTATTCGCCCATCCACACATCCAATGGAACATTGACCCTGTTATGCTATGATGTAGCTACATGCAGCACATTCAACATGTTTGCTGACCAGACGAGCTTCTCCCCTCTCCCAGGCGAATGGTATCCCTCTGATAGGAGAGACTCACAGAGAGGTGATCAGCGTTCTGAGAGAGCTGCCTCTGTGTGTCTGTATGGTGTGCTGCCGCGTCGTGCACCCACAGCTACGGGACAGTGACCACGATGATGATGATGATGAAGATGTACAGCTCCCCCTCAAAGAGCTACTGGCTGAGTTCAATGGCAAGGTAGAGAGGGATGGGGAGGAGGGATGGAGAGATGGGGAGATGGGGAGATGGAGGGGGAGGAGGGATGGAGGGGGAGGTGGGATGGAGGAATAGGGAAATGGAGGGGAGATGGAGGGATGGGGAGATGGAGGGGGAGGTGGGATGGAGGAATAGGGAAATGGAGGGGAGATGGGGAGATGGAGGGGAGATAGAGAGATGGGGTGATGGAGGGGTGGGGAGCTGGAGGGATGCCAAAATGGAGGGGGAATGGGGAGATGGATGGATGGGAAGATGAAGGGGTGGGGTGATGGAGGAATATGGAGATGGAGGAATATGGAGATGGAGGAATATGGAGGGATATGGAGATGGAGGGATATGGAGATGGAGGGATATGGAGATGGAGGGATATGGAGATGGAGAGATATGGAGATGGTGTCAGACATATTGGTGGCGTCAATCCAATCCTTTTGATACCATTAGGCGGAGTGATCAAGTAGACACTATTTCTGGAAGAAGGGTGGAAAGATAGTCAATCAGACTGCTGCCGGGGTGTCATATGAGATGTGCCCTAACTCTCTCTCTCTCTCTCTCCTCTCCCAGTCCCAGTATGACCAGCCCTGCTGTCTACTTCCTGGTTGTAACAACATGGATTGTGGGAGTCGTGGTTTTAATAAGCCTGTGTCTCCTCCTCTGGCCATGTGGGAGAGAGACAGTCAGGTGATAGAGCTGGTGAAGGGAGAGGAAGGCCTGGGATTCAGCATCCTAGACTACCAGGTAAGACTGTGGTGCATCTCCATGGTCTAACGTAGCTTCCTACTCTCCCCTCTTTCAACTGGTTTGGGATCACTAGTAATGTAGACCAGGAGACGAGGAGAGGATGGTGGGCCAAAGAGTGGATCCTTTGGAAAGACAATAAAAAAATAAAAAAATATGAACTGGGAAGCAAAACAATTGTAGTCTCTCCTTTCTATTGGACTTCCCTTTGGGAGGACATGACCTTTGAACTGCTGTTCACCTGTTCCTTATGTTGTCCCTCTCCAGGACCCAGAGGACGACTCTAAGACTGTCCTGGTGATCCGCTCCCTGGTCCCCGGTGGCGTGGCCGACTCAGACGGACGCCTGCTGCCCGGTGACCGGCTCATGTCCGTCAACGACGTGGACCTGGTCCGGTCGACGCTGGAGCGAGCCGTGCACGTCCTCAAAACCACCGGCTACGGGGTCGTGCGCATCGGCGTCGCCAAGCCGCTGCCGGTACGACAGTGACCCAAAACACTCTAACACTGTATACTGTATACCACCCTCCTGTATACCACCCTCCTCCTGTATACCACCCTCCTCCTGTATACCACCCTCCTCCTGTATACCACCCTCCTCCTGTATACCACCCTCTTCCTGTATACCACCCTCCTCCTGTATACCACCCTCCTCCTGTATACCACCCTCCTCCTGTATACTAGGTGGGGCCCACCCTCCTCCTGTATACTAGGGGGGACCCACCCTCCTCCTGTATACTAGGGGGGGCACCCTCTTCCTGTATACTAGAGGCGGGCACCCTCCTCCTGTATACTAGGGGGGGGGCGCACCCTCCTCCTGTATCCCTCCTCCTGTAAACTAGGGGCCACCCTCCTCCTGTATACTAGGGCCCCCCCTCCTGTATACTAGGGGGGTGGGGGCCCACCCTCCTCCTGGATACTAGGGGGGCCCACCATCCTCCTGTATACTAGGGCCCCCCCTCCTGTATACTAGGGGGGCCCACCCTCCTCCTGTATACTAGGGGGGCCCACCATCCTCCTGTATACTAGGGCCCCCCCTCCTGTATACTAGGGGGGCCACCCTCCTCCTGGATACTAGGGGGGCCCACCCTCCTCCTGTATACTAGGGGGGCCCACCTTCCTCCTGTATACTAGTATACTAGGCCCCCCCTCCTGTATACTAGGGGGGCCCACCCTCCTCCTGTATACTAGGGCCCCCCCTCCTGTATACTAGGGGGGCCCACCCTACTCCTGTATACTAGGGGCCCCCCTCCTGTATACTAGGGGGGCCCACCCTCCTCCTGTATACTAGGGGGGCCCACTCTCCTCCTGTATACTAGGGGGGGGCACCCTCTTCCTGTATACTAGGGGGTCTTCCTGTATACTAGGGGGGCCCACCCTCCTCCTGTATACTAGGGGCCACGCTCCTGTATACTAGGGGGGCTCACCCTCCTCCTGTATACTAGGGGGGCCCACCCTCCTCCTGGATACTAGGTGGGGCCCACCCTCCTCCTGTATACTAGGGGGGCTCACCCTCTTCCTGTATACTAGGGGGGCCCACTCTCCTCCTGTATAAAATGATGAGAGTCGTTAATTTCTGACTACAGTGGGGTTTTTAAGAAATATAAATAATGTATACATGTAGTGAATAGCCAAATACAACGTTTTGCCATCAGTCACACAGTCAACCTTAGTAGTTGTATGACACTTTTGTCTAAGACAATACTAGTACTGATCTTCTACCACCTATCACATAACACAGTCAGTACATGTAGTTTATATCTACCACCATAACACAGTCAGTACATGTAGTTTACCACCATAACACAGTCAGTACATGTAGTTTACCACCATAACACAGTCAATACATGTAGTTTACCACCATAACACAGTCAATACATGTAGTTTATATCTACCACCATAACACAGTCAGTACATGTAGTTTACCACCATAACACAGTCAGTACATGTAGTTTATATCTACCACCATAACACAGTCAGTACATGTAGTTTATATCTACCACCATAACACAGTCAGTACATGTAGTTTATATCTACCACCATAACACAGTCAGTACATGTAGTTTACCACCATAACACAGTCAGTACATGTAGTTTATATCTACCACCATAACACAGTCAGTACATGTAGTTTACCACCATAACACAGTCAATACATGTAGTTTACCACCATAACACAGTCAGTACATGTAGTTTACCACCATAACACAGTCAATACATGTAGTTTACCACCATAACACAGTCAGTACATGTAGTTTATATCTACCACCATAACACAGTCAGTACATGTAGTTTATATCTACCACCATAACACAGTCAGTACATGTAGTTTATATCTACCACCATAACACAGTCAGTACATGTAGTTTACCACCATAACACAGTCAGTACATGTAGTTTATATCTACCACCATAACACAGTCAGTACATGTAGTTTATATCTACCACCATAACACAGTCAGTACATGTAGTTTACCACCATAACACAGTCAGTACATGTAGTTTATATCTACCACCATAACACAGTCAGTACATGTAGTTTACCACCATAACACAGTCAGTACATGTAGTTTATATCTACCACCATAACACAGTCAGTACATGTAGTTTATATCTACCACCATAACACAGTCAGTACATGTAGTTTACCACCATAACACAGTCAATACATGTAGTTTATATCTACCACCATAACACAGTCAGTACATGTAGTTTATATCTACCACCATAACACAGTCAGTACATGTAGTTTATATCTACCACCATAACACAGTCAGTACATGTAGTTTACCACCATAACACAGTCAGTACATGTAGTTTATATCTACCACCATAACACAGTCAGTACATGTAGTTTACCACCATAACACAGTCAATACATGTAGTTTACCACCATAACACAGTCAGTACATGTAGTTTACCACCATAACACAGTCAATACATGTAGTTTACCACCATAACACAGTCAGTACATGTAGTTTATATCTACCACCATAACACAGTCAGTACATGTAGTTTATATCTACCACCATAACACAGTCAGTACATGTAGTTTATATCTACCACCATAACACAGTCAGTACATGTAGTTTACCACCATAACACAGTCAGTACATGTAGTTTATATCTACCACCATAACACAGTCAGTACATGTAGTTTATATCTACCACCATAACACAGTCAGTACATGTAGTTTACCACCATAACACAGTCAGTACATGTAGTTTATATCTACCACCATAACACAGTCAGTACATGTAGTTTACCACCATAACACAGTCAGTACATGTAGTTTATATCTACCACCATAACACAGTCAGTACATGTAGTTTATATCTACCACCATAACACAGTCAGTACATGTAGTTTACCACCATAACACAGTCAATACATGTAGTTTACCACCATAACACAGTCAGTACATGTAGTTTACCACCATAACACAGTCAGTACATGTAGTTTATATCTACCACCATAACACAGTCAGTACATGTAGTTTATATCTACCACCATAACACAGTCAGTACATGTAGTTTACCACCATAACACAGTCAGTACATGTAGTTTATATCTACCACCATAACACAGTCAGTACATGTAGTTTATATCTACACCATAACACAGTCAGTACATGTAGTTTATATCTACCACCATAACACAGTCAGTACATGTAGTTTATATCTACCACCATAACACAGTCAGTACATGTAGTTTATATCTACCACCATAACACAGTCAGTACATGTAGTTTATATCTACCACCATAACACAGTCAGTACATGTAGTTTACCACCATAACACAGTCAGTACATGTAGTTTACCATCATAACACAGTCAGTACATGTAGTTTATATCTACCACCATAACACAGTCAATACATGTAGTTTACCACCATAACACAGTCAATACATGTAGTTTACCACCATGACACAGTCAGTACATGTAGTTTATATCTACCACCATAACACAGTCAATACATGTAGTTTACCACCATAACACAGTCAATACATGTAGTTTACCACCATAACACAGTCAGTACATGTAGTTTATATCTACCACCATAACACAGTCAGTACATGTAGTTTATATCTACCACCATAACACAGTCAGTACATGTAGTTTATATCTACCACCATAACACAGTCAGTACATGTAGTTTATATCTACCACCATAACACAGTCAGTACATGTAGTTTACCACCATAACACAGTCAGTACATGTAGTTTACCACCATAACACAGTCAGTACATGTAGTTTACCACCATAACACAGTCAATACATGTAGTTTACCACCATAACACAGTCAGTACATGTAGTTTACCACCATAACACAGTCAATACATGTAGTTTACCACCATAACACAGTCAGTACATGTAGTTTATATCTACCACCATAACACAGTCAGTACATGTAGTTTACCACCATAACACAGTCAGTACATGTAGTTTACCACCATAACACAGTCAGTACATGTAGTTTACCACCATAACACAGTCAGTACATGTAGTTTATATCTACCACCATAACACAGTCAGTACATGTAGTTTATATCTACCACCATAACACAGTCAGTACATGTAGTTTATATCTACCACCATAACACAGTCAGTACATGTAGTTTACCACCATAACACAGTCAATACATGTAGTTTACCACCATAACACAGTCAATACATGTAGTTTACCACCATAACACAGTCAATACATGTAGTTTACCACCATAACACAGTCAGTACATGTAGTTTATATCTACCACCATAACACAGTCAGTACATGTAGTTTATATCTACCACCATAACACAGTCAGTACATGTAGTTTATATCTACCACCATAACACAGTCAGTACATGTAGTTTACCACCATAACACAGTCAATACATGTAGTTTACCACCATAACACAGTCAGTACATGTAGTTTATATCTACCACCATAACACAGTCAGTACATGTAGTTTACCACCATAACACAGTCAGTACATGTAGTTTATATCTACCACCATAACACAGTCAATACATGTAGTTTACCACCATAACACAGTCAGTACATGTAGTTTATATCTACCACCATAACACAGTCAGTACATGTAGTTTATATCTACCACCATAACACAGTCAATACATGTAGTTTATATCTACCACCATAACACAGTCAGTACATGTAGTTTATATCTACCACCATAACACAGTCAGTACATGTAGTTTATATCTACCACCATAACACAGTCAGTACATGTAGTTTACCACCATAACACAGTCAGTACATGTAGTTTATATCTACCACCATAACACAGTCAGTACATGTAGTTTACCACCATAACACAGTCAGTACATGTAGTTTATATCTACCACCATAACACAGTCAATACATGTAGTTTATATCTACCACCATAACACAGTCAATACATGTAGTTTACCACCATAACACAGTCAGTACATGTAGTTTACCACCATAACACAGTCAGTACATGTAGTTTACCACCATAACACAGTCAGTACATGTAGTTTATATCTACCACCATAACACAGTCAGTACATGTAGTTTATATCTACCACCATAACACAGTCAGTACATGTAGTTTATATCTACCACCATAACACAGTCAGTACATGTAGTTTATATCTACCACCATAACACAGTCAGTACATGTAGTTTATATCTACCACCATAACACAGTCAGTACATGTAGTTTATATCTACCACCATAACACAGTCAGTACATGTAGTTTACCACCATAACACAGTCAGTACATGTAGTTTACCACCATAACACAGTCAGTACATGTAGTTTACCACCATAACACAGTCAGTACATGTAGTTTATATCTACCACCATAACACAGTCAGTACATGTAGTTTATATCTACCACCATAACACAGTCAGTACATGTAGTTTACCACCATAACACAGTCAGTACATGTAGTTTATATCTACCACCATAACACAGTCAATACATGTAGTTTATATCTACCACCATAACACAGTCAGTACATGTAGTTTATATCTACCACCATAACACAGTCAGTACATGTAGTTTATATCTACCACCATAACACAGTCAGTACATGTAGTTTATATCTACCACCATAACACAGTCAGTACATGTAGTTTATATCTACCACCATAACACAGTCAGTACATGTAGTTTACCACCATAACACAGTCAGTACATGTAGTTTATATCTACCACCATAACACAGTCAATACATGTAGTTTATATCTACCACCATAACACAGTCAGTACATGTAGTTTATATCTACCACCATAACACAGTCAGTACATGTAGTTTACCACCATAACACAGTCAGTACATGTCGTTTACCACCATAACACAGTCAGTACATGTAGTTTATATCTACCACCATAACACAGTCAGTACATGTAGTTTATATCTACCACCATAACACAGTCAGTACATGTCGTTTATATCTACCACCATAACACAGTCAGTACATGTAGTTTACCACCATAACACAGTCAGTACATGTAGTTTATATCTACCACCATAACACAGTCAGTACATGTAGTTTACCACCATAACACAGTCAGTACATGTAGTTTATATCTACCACCATAACACAGTCAGTACATGTAGTTTACCACCATAACACAGTCAGTACATGTAGTTTATATCTACCACCATAACACAGTCAGTACATGTAGTTTACCACCATAACACAGTCAGTACATGTAGTTTATATCTACCACCATAACACAGTCAGTACATGTAGTTTACCACCATAACACAGTCAGTACATGTAGTTTATATCTACCACCATAACACAGTCAGTACATGTAGTTTATATCTACCACCATAACACAGTCAGTACATGTAGTTTACCACCATAACACAGTCAGTACATGTAGTTTATATCTACCACCATAACACAGTCAGTACATGTAGTTTATATTTACCACCATAACACAGTCAGTACATGTAGTTTATATCTACCACCATAACACAGTCAGTACATGTAGTTTACCACCATAACACAGTCAATACATGTAGTTTACCACCATAACACAGTCAGTACATGTAGTTTACCACCATAACACAGTCAGTACATGTAGTTTACCACCATAACACAGTCAGTACATGTAGTTTACCACCATAACACAGTCAGTACATGTAGTTTACCACCATAACACAGTCAGTACATGTAGTTTATATCTACCACCATAACACAGTCAGTACATGTAGTTTACCACCATAACACAGTCAGTACATGTAGTTTACCACCATAACACAGTCAGTACATGTAGTTTACCACCATAACACAGTCAATACATGTAGTTTATATCTACCACCATAACACAGTCAATACATGTAGTTTATATCTACCACCATAACACAGTCAGTACATGTAGTTTATATCTACCACCATAACACAGTCAGTACATGTAGTTTATATCTACCACCATAACACAGTCAGTACATGTAGTTTATATCTACCACCATAACACAGTCAGTACATGTAGTTTATATCTACCACCATAACACAGTCAGTACATGTAGTTTATATCTACCACCATAACACAGTCAGTACATGTAGTTTATATCTACCACCATAACACAGTCAGTACATGTAGTTTACCACCATAACACAGTCAGTACATGTAGTTTACCACCATAACACAGTCAATACATGTAGTTTACCACCATAACACAGTCAGTACATGTAGTTTATATCTACCACCATAACACAGTCAGTACATGTAGTTTACCACCATAACACAGTCAGTACATGTAGTTTATATCTACCACCATAACACAGTCAGTACATGTAGTTTATATCTACCACCATAACACAGTCAGTACATGTAGTTTATATCTACCACCATAACACAGTCAATACATGTAGTTTACCACCATAACACAGTCAGTACATGTAGTTTATATCTACCACCATAACACAGTCAGTACATGTAGTTTACCACCATAACACAGTCAGTACATGTAGTTTATATCTACCACCATAACACAGTCAGTACATGTAGTTTATATCTACCACCATAACACAGTCAGTACATGTAGTTTATATCTACCACCATAACACAGTCAATACATGTAGTTTACCACCATAACACAGTCAGTACATGTAGTTTATATCTACCACCATAACACAGTCAATACATGTAGTTTACCACCATAACACAGTCAGTACATGTAGTTTATATCTACCACCATAACACAGTCAGTACATGTAGTTTACCACCATAACACAGTCAGTACATGTAGTTTATATCTACCACCATAACACAGTCAGTACATGTAGTTTACCACCATAACACAGTCAGTACATGTAGTTTATATCTACCACCATAACACAGTCAGTACATGTAGTTTACCACCATAACACAGTCAGTACATGTAGTTTATATCTACCACCATAACACAGTCAGTACATGTAGTTTACCACCATAACACAGTCAGTACATGTAGTTTACCACCATAACACAGTCAGTACATGTAGTTTATATCTACCACCATAACACAGTCAGTACATGTAGTTTATATCTACCACCATAACACAGTCAGTACATGTAGTTTATATCTACCACCATAACACAGTCAGTACATGTAGTTTATATCTACCACCATAACACAGTCAGTACATGTAGTTTACCACCATAACACAGTCAGTACATGTAGTTTACCACCATAACACAGTCAGTACATGTAGTTTACCACCATAACACAGTCAATACATGTAGTTTACCACCATAACACAGTCAGTACATGTAGTTTATATCTACCACCATAACACAGTCAGTACATGTAGTTTATATCTACCACCATAACACAGTCAGTACATGTAGTTTACCACCATAACACAGTCAGTACATGTAGTTTATATCTACCACCATAACACAGTCAGTACATGTAGTTTATATCTACCACCATAACACAGTCAGTACATGTAGTTTACCACCATAACACAGTCAGTACATGTAGTTTACCACCATAACACAGTCAGTACATGTAGTTTACCACCATAACACAGTCAATACATGTAGTTTACCACCATAACACAGTCAGTACATGTAGTTTACCACCATAACACAGTCAGTACATGTAGTTTACCACCATAACACAGTCAGTACATGTAGTTTACCACCATAACACAGTCAGTACATGTAGTCTACCACCATAACACAGTCAGTACATGTAGTTTACCACCATAACACAGTCAGTACATGTAGTTTACCACCATAACACAGTCAGTACATGTAGTTTACCACCATAACACAGTCAATACATGTAGTTTACCACCATAACACAGTCAGTACATGTAGTTTATATCTACCACCATAACACAGTCAATACATGTAGTTTACCACCATAACACAGTCAGTACATGTAGTTTACCACCATAACACAGTCAATACATGTAGTTTACCACCATAACACAGTCAGTACATGTAGTTTATATCTACCACCATAACACAGTCAATACATGTAGTTTACCACCATAACACAGTCAGTACATGTAGTTTACCACCATAACACAGTCAGTACATGTAGTTTATATCTACCACCATAACACAGTCAGTACATGTAGTTTATATCTACCACCATAACACAGTCAATACATGTAGTTTACCACCATAACACAGTCAGTACATGTCGTTTACCACCATAACACAGTCAGTACATGTAGTTTATATCTACCACCATAACACAGTCAGTACATGTAGTTTATATCTACCACCATAACACAGTCAGTACATGTAGTTTATATCTACCACCATAACACAGTCAGTACATGTAGTTTATATCTACCACCATAACACAGTCAGTACATGTAGTTTATATCTACACCATAACACAGTCAGTACATGTAGTTTACCACCATAACACAGTCAGTACATGTAGTTTACCACCATAACACAGTCAGTACATGTAGTTTATATCTACCACCATAACACAGTCAGTACATGTAGTTTACCACCATAACACAGTCAGTACATGTAGTTTATATCTACCACCATAACACAGTCAGTACATGTAGTTTACCACCATAACACAGTCAGTACATGTAGTTTACCACCATAACACAGTCAGTACATGTAGTTTATATCTACCACCATAACACAGTCAGTACATGTAGTTTACCACCATAACACAGTCAATACATGTAGTTTATATCTACCACCATAACACAGTCAATACATGTAGTTTATATCTACCACCATAACACAGTCAGTACATGTAGTTTACCACCATAACACAGTCAGTACATGTAGTTTATATCTACCACCATAACACAGTCAGTACATGTAGTTTATATCTACCACCATAACACAGTCAGTACATGTAGTTTATATCTACCACCATAACACAGTCAGTACATGTAGTTTACCACCATAACACAGTCAGTACATGTAGTTTACCACCATAACACAGTCAGTACATGTAGTTTATATCTACCACCATAACACAGTCAGTACATGTAGTTTATATCTACCACCATAACACAGTCAGTACATGTAGTTTACCACCATAACACAGTCAATACATGTAGTTTACCACCATAACACAGTCAGTACATGTAGTTTACCACCATAACACAGTCAATACATGTAGTTTACCACCATAACACAGTCAGTACATGTAGTTTATATCTACCACCATAACACAGTCAGTACATGTAGTTTACCACCATAACACAGTCAGTACATGTAGTTTATATCTACCACCATAACACAGTCAGTACATGTAGTTTATATCTACCACCATAACACAGTCAGTACATGTAGTTTATATCTACCACCATAACACAGTCAGTACATGTAGTTTATATCTACCACCATAACACAGTCAGTACATGTAGTTTATATCTACCACCATAACACAGTCAGTACATGTAGTTTACCACCATAACACAGTCAGTACATGTAGTTTACCACCATAACACAGTCAGTACATGTAGTTTACCACCATAACACAGTCAGTACATGTAGTTTATATCTACCACCATAACACAGTCAGTACATGTAGTTTATATCTACCACCATAACACAGTCAGTACATGTAGTTTATATCTACCACCATAACACAGTCAGTACATGTAGTTTACCACCATAACACAGTCAGTACATGTAGTTTATATCTACCACCATAACACAGTCAGTACATGTAGTTTACCACCATAACACAGTCAGTACATGTAGTTTATATCTACCACCATAACACAGTCAGTACATGTAGTTTATATCTACCACCATAACACAGTCAGTACATGTAGTTTACCACCATAACACAGTCAGTACATGTAGTTTACCACCATAACACAGTCAATACATGTAGTTTACCACCATAACACAGTCAGTACATGTAGTTTACCACCATAACACAGTCAGTACATGTAGTTTATATCTACCACCATAACACAGTCAGTACATGTAGTTTATATCTACCACCATAACACAGTCAGTACATGTAGTTTACCACCATAACACAGTCAGTACATGTAGTTTACCACCATAACACAGTCAATACATGTAGTTTACCACCATAACACAGTCAGTACATGTAGTTTACCACCATAACACAGTCAGTACATGTAGTTTATATCTACCACCATAACACAGTCAGTACATGTAGTTTATATCTACACCATAACACAGTCAGTACATGTAGTTTATATCTACCACCATAACACAGTCAGTACATGTAGTTTATATCTACCACCATGACACAGTCAGTACATGTAGTTTATATATACCACCATAACACAGTCAGTACATGTAGTTTATATCTACCACCATGACACAGTCAATACATGTAGTTTATATCTACCACCATAACACAGTCAATACATGTAGTTTATATCTACCACCATAACACAGTCAGTACATGTAGTTTACCACCATAACACAGTCAGTACATGTAGTTTATATCTACCACCATAACACAGTCAGTACATGTAGTTTACCACCATAACACAGTCAGTACATGTAGTTTATATCTACCACCATAACACAGTCAGTACATGTAGTTTATATCTACCACCATAACACAGTCAGTACATGTAGTTTATATCTACCACCATAACACAGTCAGTACATGTAGTTTACCACCATAACACAGTCAGTACATGTAGTTTACCACCATAACACAGTCAGTACATGTAGTTTATATCTACCACCATAACACAGTCAGTACATGTAGTTTATATCTACCACCATAACACAGTCAGTACATGTAGTTTATATCTACCACCATAACACAGTCAATACATGTAGTTTACCACCATAACACAGTCAGTACATGTAGTTTACCACCATAACACAGTCAGTACATGTAGTTTATATCTACCACCATAACACAGTCAGTACATGTAGTTTACCACCATAACACAGTCAGTACATGTAGTTTACCACCATAACACAGTCAATACATGTAGTTTATATATACCACCATAACACAGTCAGTACATGTAGTTTACCACCATAACACAGTCAGTACATGTAGTTTACCACCATAACACAGTCAGTACATGTAGTTTACCACCATAACACAGTCAGTACATGTAGTTTATATCTACCACCATAACACAGTCAGTACATGTAGTTTACCACCATAACACAGTCAATACATGTAGTTTATATATACCACCATAACACAGTCAATACATGTAGTTTACCACCATAACACAGTCAATACATGTAGTTTACCACCATAACACAGTCAGTACATGTAGTTTACCACCATAACACAGTCAGTACATGTAGTTTACCACCATAACACAGTCAATACATGTAGTTTATATCTACCACCATAACACAGTCAGTACATGTAGTTTACCACCATAACACAGTCAGTACATGTAGTTTATATCTACCACCATAACACAGTCAGTACATGTAGTTTACCACCATAACACAGTCAGTACATGTAGTTTACCACCATAACACAGTCAGTACATGTAGTTTATATCTACCACCATAACACAGTCAGTACATGTAGTTTACCACCATAACACAGTCAGTACATGTAGTTTATATCTACCACCATAACACAGTCAGTACATGTAGTTTATATCTACCACCATAACACAGTCAGTACATGTAGTTTATATCTACCACCATAACACAGTCAGTACATGTAGTTTATATCTACCACCATAACACAGTCAGTACATGTAGTTTACCACCATAACACAGTCAATACATGTAGTTTACCACCATAACACAGTCAGTACATGTAGTTTACCACCATAACACAGTCAATACATGTAGTTTATGTAGTTTATTTCTGCCCACAGTGTGTTGTAACTCTTGTTGTTGCCTGTGTCCTAGTAACAGTAGGGCAGCAGAGAGAACCTCTTGTTACCAACCTGCTGAATATTTCATGGTGTTGAGAAATGAACACAATGCCTGACCACACTACTAGAGAGAGAAAGGGGTGGGGGGAGAGAGAGAGTTGGAGAGAGGGAGTAGAAAGAGAGAAGGAAAGGTAGGTGGGGAGGAGGTGAGGAGAGAGACTAGAAATAGAGAAGGAAAGGTAGTTGAGGAGGAGGTGAAGAGAGAGAGACAGGTAGAGAGAGAAAGAGAGTGTCCAATTCCCCCATTCACAACTCACTCTCTTTACCCTGTTAGCTTCGATGCTAATTCGGTCAGACCAGAACTCTTATCGGGTCTATATTCCTCTCCGTTTCCTACAGACCCTCTCCACCTCTGACCCTCCACCTTTGACCTTTCACGTATCCCCCAGATCGAGTGTTGTGTCCTGGAGTCCATCCCAGAGTCGTCGAGGTCGTCGAGAGACGAGACCCAGTCGTTATCGAGAGATGAGAAGGATACTCTCCACTCAGCTGGGATGCTAGCCTCCTCCACACAGCAGGCGCATGCTAACAGCTACGGCTCACAGCAGAGGAACAGCCAACCGTGCTCCACACTGACGGTAAGAATCCTTCCTAACAGTCAAGTGACATCAACACCTCAGGGTTAGCTTCGCTACTCTACTGTAAGGACCGAAATAACTTGGAAAAAGTAGCAGTGCTCACAATGCTAACTCTAGAAAGTACGTTTTGCTCTGTTAGTGTAACGAAGAACCCGAAATCGTGTGGAAATGATAACAAACGAAAGAGAAAAGCAAGACAGAGTGTTTATATGCTAAACGCAGGCAGCCATCTCACTCTCTGGATCAATAGTCACAGCTCACCTTACTGTTTTCTATAGTACCTGTTCAGGTCAAACAAATGGAAAGATATGAGTCAAGTGTGTGAATAGGAACTAGTCAACCTAGGGTATGTTTTTATCCTCCCAACCCTTAGAGAAGTGGCCTATTCCAAATTGTTTGTACTTCAGTAAATGGTGTTCACATTCTGCCATGCTCGGTTCCTGTATCATACTGACCTGTAGATACAACACTGTTCCCTCTATAGGTTCCTGTATCGTACTGACCTGTAGATACAACACTGATCCCTCTATAGGTTCCTGTATCGTACTGACCTGTAGATACAACACTGATCCCTCTATAGGTTCCTGTATCGTACTGACCTGTAGATACAACACTGTTCCCTCTATAGGTTCCTGTACTGACCTGTAGATACAACACTGTTCCCTCTATAGGTTCCTGTATCGTACTGACCTGTAGATACAACACTGATCCCTCTATAGGTTCCTGTACTGACCTGTAGATACAACACTGTTCCCTCTATAGGTTCCTGTATCGTACTGACCTGTAAATACAACACTGTTCCCTCTATAGGTTCCTGTACTGACCTGTAGATACAACACTGTTCCCTCTATAGGTTCCTGAATCATACTGACCTGTAGATACAACACTGTTCCCTCTATAGGTTCCTGTACTGACCTGTAGATACAACACTGTTCCCTCTATAGGTTCCTGTATCATACTGACCTGTAGATACAACACTGTTCCCTCTATAGGTTCCTGTACTGACCTGTAGATTCAACACTGTTCCCTCTATATGTTCCTGTATCATCCTGTAGATACAACACTGTTCCCTCTATAGGTTCCTGTATCGTCCTGTAGATACAACACTGATCCCTCTATAGGTTCCTGTATCGTACTGACCTGTAGATACAACACTGTTCCCTCTATAGGTTCCTGTATCGTACTGACCTGTAGATACAACACTGTTCCCTCTATAGGTTCCTGTATCGTACTGACCTGTAGATACAACACTGTTCCCTCTATAGGTTCCTGTATCATACTGACCTGTAGATACAACACTGTTCCCTCTATAGGTTCCTGTATCATACTGACCTGTAAATACAACACTGTTCCCTCTATAGGTTCCTGTATCATACTGACCTGTAGATACAACACTGTTCCCTCTATAGGTTCCTGTACTGACCTGTAGATACAACACTGTTCCCTCTATATGTTCCTGTATCGTACTGAGCTGTAGATACAACACTGTTCCCTCTATAGGTTCCTGTATCGTACTGACCTGTAGATACAACACTGTTCCCTCTATAGGTTCCTGTATTGTACTGAGCTGTAGATACAACACTGTTCCGTCTATAGCTTAGTTTATTTCCTGTTTAGAGTCATTGGGCCAGCTGGATCAGTGTCATTGGGCCAGCTGGATCGGTGTCATTGGGCCAGCTGGATCTGTGTCATTGGGCCAGCTGGATCAGTGTCATTGAGCCAGCTGGATCGGTGTCATTGGGCCATCTGGATCAGTGTCATTGGGCCAGCTGGATCGGTGTTATTGGTCCAGCTGGATCGGTGTCATTGGTCCAGCTGGATCAGTGCCATTGTGCCAGCTGGATCAGTGTCATTGGGCCAGCTGGATCAGTGCCATTGTGCCAGCTGGATCGGTGTCATTGGGCCAGCTGGATCGGTTAAGGTTCCCGGTGTTGATTATGGGCACCAAGCATGCTACCTCTACCGTACACCTGTTCTAAGTACAACACAGAAGCTCTCTTGACGTCCCTAACTGTTCTGAAAAGCTTGTAGACCTGCTACAAATGGACAGCGATACATTGGACACAAACAGTTAGGCTACTAGTCTCACGCCCTTCATTCATCCGTTTATCCTTCTTTTTGTCCAGTCATCCATCAGTTCATTCATCCATCCTTCCGTTGATTGATTGATTGATTGATTCATCCCTTTATTTTCTGTTATCTTTCTCAGGAAGAGAAATCTCAGCGTCATTGTTCCAGCGGCAACATGGAGGACGGCGATAAGCTCCTGGCCCCGCCCCCTTCTTTCGGCAGCCATTTTGAGAGGACAATCACTGTTGTCAGGGGCAACCGTAGCCTTGGTATGTTATCGGTGTTTTTCATTGTGGCGGGGTGTCTGTGTGTGTACGTCGTCGGCACGGCGATACTGGGCGGAGAGGAGGAGAAGCTGATAATCGAGGGAAGTCAAAGATTTTTTCAGGAGATGAGGTGAACACTGGTGTTTCTTAATAAGGGAATATCTGTTAAAAGAGCTTATTGAATTTATAAAGTCGTATTGAATTCAATCAATCAAGTTGAAAACGTGAGAGAAAGAGAGAGAAAGAGAGAGAGGAAGAGAGAGAGGAAGAACAGAGAGGAAGAAAGTTGACTTGCACTTTTTATTAAGGGCACCATAGAAAACCCATGTTGTTTACTGTGAAAGAGGGAGTGGACCTCTGAAAACCCATGTTGTTGACTGTGAAAGAGAGAGTGGACCTCTGTTAATTAGAAAACCCATGTTGTTGACTGTGAAAGAGGGAGTGGACCTCTGTTAATTAGAAAACCCATGTTGTTGACTGTGAAAGAGGGAGTGGACCTCTGTTAATTAGAAAACCCATGTTGTTGACTGTGAAAGAGGGAGTGGACCTCTGTTAATTAGAAAACCCATGTTGATTACTGTGAAAGAGTGAGTGGACCTCTGAAAACCCATGTTGTTGACTGTGAAAGAGAGAGTGGACCTCCGTTAATAAGAAAACCCATGTTGTTGACTGTGAAAGAGGGAGTGGACCTCTGTTAATTAGAAAACCCATGTTGTTGACTGTGAAAGAGGGAGTGGACCTCTGTTAATAAGAAAACCCATGTTGTTGACTGTGAAAGAGACAGAAGACCTCTGTTAATAAGAAAACCCATGTTGTTTACTGTGAAAGAGTGAGTGGACCTCTGAAAACCCGTGTTGTTGACTGTGAAAGAGACAGAGAACTGAACCTTTATTTAACTAGGCTACTGGGGAACAGTGGGTTAACTGCCTTGTTCAGGGGCAGAATTATATATTTTTACCTTGTCAGCTCGGGGATTCGACCCAGCAACCTTTGCGGTTACTGGCCCAACACTCTAACTACTAGGCTACCTGCCTCCTCTAACCACTAGGCTACCTGCCTCCTCTAACCACTAGGCTACCTGCCTCCTCTAACCACTAGGCTACCTGCCTCCTCTAACCACTAGGCTACCTGCCTCCTCTAACCACTAGGCTACCTGCCTCCTCTAACCACTAGGCTACCTGCCTCCTCTAACCACTAGGCTACCTGCCTCCTCTAACCACTAGGCTACCTCTCTCCTCTAACCACTAGGCTACCTGCCTCCTCTAACCACTAGGCTACCTCCCTCCTCTAACCACTAGGCTACCTGCCTCCTCTAACCACTAGGCTACCTGTCTCCTCTAACTACTAGGCTACCTGCCTCCTCTAACCACCAGGCTACCTGCCTCCTCTAACCACTAGGCTACCTGCCTCCTCTAACCACTAGGCTACCTGCCTCCTCTAACCACTAGGCTACCTGCCTCCTCTAACCACTAGGCTACCTCCCTCCTCTAACCACTAGGCTACCTGCCTCCTCTAACCACTAGGCTACCTCCCTCCTCTAACCACTAGGCTACCTGCCTCCTCTAACCACTAGGCTACCTGTCTCCTCTAACTACTAGGCTACCTGCCTCCTCTAACCACTAGGCT
Source organism: Oncorhynchus mykiss (assembly GCF_057628025.1). Lineage (NCBI taxonomy): Eukaryota > Metazoa > Chordata > Actinopteri > Salmoniformes > Salmonidae > Oncorhynchus > Oncorhynchus mykiss. The sequence continues at coordinate 6,004,983 of NC_143040.1, read as the reverse complement.
ACCTGCCTCCTCTAACCACTAGGCCACCTGCCTCCTCTAACCACTAGGCTACCTGTCACATTGTCATCATCACTCTAATGACAGGAATGCCAGTGACAACTGTCTGTTTTGTCTCTAGGTTTGTCAGCAACATGGTAGGACTATAGTCATGTTATTGATTTGGTTAATTTGCCATCACTTTAGAGAAGTTCGTTTCCCAGAATCCATTTTTGAATGTATCAGACTTCGGCAGTGTAGTTTGGCTACTTTACTTTGTGTGTGACCATTCAGACCTAGAATGCTTTGTGGAATTATTGTTGGTCCATTTGGGACGACAGAATGTTGTGAGCATATCGTTGTTATTTTAGCACTAAGGTGTGTTTATAATTATTACCTTGCCTGACACCTTACCAACATTAGATGTTCAGGATGACACCAAAGAGATAAAGCTCTACATTTATAACTATATATATATATTTATTACTGTACTGTGTATGGTATGGCTTTGGCAGTTTTGTGTAAACATGTGTTTTTTTTGTGTTGGTGAACTCACCTTTTTGTGAGAACACATTTGAGAAAGTTGTGAGAGATTTGTGAGAATCCTAATTCGTGTTTTGTTTGTTTTGTGGACCCCATCGTTTGTTAGAACACACATTTGTGAGAACACCGTTTATGTGAGAACACCGTTTATGTGAACGTCTCGTTTGGTTTTTAACGCGTAGTTTGCTAAAAAAAAAAGAGACGGTTGTGTGTGTTTGTGTGAGAACATTTGTTAGTCTGTGATGTTTTGTTTCTTGCCTTGGGGAATGCATGGGGGGTGTTGTTTCATGTTTGTTTTGTTTGTGAGAGGTCAAATGCGTGACACTTTAGTTCTTGGTTCGTTTGAGACGGTTTCTTCACAAATGCGTGAAACTGCTTTTTGATTTCTTTGTTTCTGTCTTTGTGGTTTTTGTGGATTCTTACTAGCCTGTTTATTACCTGGAAATGTCTGTCTTAAGGAAAAGCTACAGACAAAAATAAGCGGTTAAACCATGATAGTTAATATGATATTATATTACTCGATGTTATCTTTACAGATTATATATATTTACATTTATATACATTTATATATATTTATATATTTATATATATATTTATATATATTTATATGTATTTATATATATTGTAATACATTGATATATATTTATATACATTTATATATATTTAGATATATATTTATATACATTTATATAATATATACATTTATATATATTTATATACATTTATATATTTATATATATATATATTTATATATATTTATATGTATTTAAATATATTGATATACATTGATATGTATTGATATATATTTATATACATTTATATATATTTATATACATTTATATATATATATATATTTATATACATTTATATACATTTATATATATATTTATATACATTTATATATATATATATATATATATATATTTATATACATTTATATACATTTATATATATATTTATATACATTTATATATATATATATATACATTTATATATATATATATATATTTATATACAGTTGCTGTGAAGGAAAGTGCTGTCTGTTCGTGTACCTATCAGACCTTTCACTGTAGCGTCGCTCAGAGGTCAATAACTGTGATTGTCTATGTGGCTGTAACCCATATGCACTATGATTGTATTGTAATTTGAATGTAATGAGAGAAGAAATATTTTAAAAAATCAATAAACTATATATTTTAAACATACATAAAACGTCATTTATTTTTGATCTAACTTCAAATTGTGTACGCTCATAGTGTGTTGGTGTGGTCCCTTGGTGTAGATGTGATCTGATTAGTGTGTAGTCCTAATGCACTCCTCCGCAAGTTTGTGTTTCCCGTTGTATGTGTGTGTGTGTGTGTGTGTGTGTGTGTGTTATCCTTGCTGAATACTAGATAGCCAATGCAAGCCTCTTAAAGCCATGTTTGTGTGCAACTGTGTTTGTTTAATCTTCCTAGCACCCTTTTTGTACCTGTGCCACTGAGGTGTGTGTATCTGTCTGCGTGTGTGTGCGTGTGTGTGCGTGTGTGTGTGTGCGTGTGTGTGTGTGTGCACGCTAGCCGTCTGTCAGTGTTGGCATTAGTTCAATGTTGGGGGTTAACCCACCAGTCACCTGTTCCCCACCTCCTCCCTGTATGTGTGTGTCTGTGACTGCAGACGGATGGGGGATGTGTGTGTGTGTGTGTGTGTGTGTCTGTCTGTGAGCGCAGACGGATGGGGGATGTGTGTGTCCTTGTACAACGAGTTGGCCCAATTCACTCAGAACATTACCTCTGTTATTGGGGGTGAAACCCCACTGTGGGGTCACTCAGAACATTACCTCTGTTATTGGAGGTGAAACCCCACTGTGGGGACACTCAGAACATTACCTCTGTTATTGGGGGTGAAACCCCACTGTGGGGGCACTCAGAACATTACCTCTGTTATTGGGGGTGAAACCCCACTGTGGGGTCACTCAGAACATTACCTCTGTTATTGAGGGTAAAACCCCACTGTGGGGGCACTCAGAACATTACCTCTGTTATTGGGGGTGAAACCCCACTGTGGGGACACTCAGAACATTACCTCTGTTATTGGGGGTGAAACCCCACTGTGGGGACACTCAGCACATTACCTCTGTTATTGGGGGTGAAACCCCACTGTGGGGTCACTCAGAACATTACCTCTGTTATTGGGGGTGAAACCCCACTGTGGGGTCACTCAGAACATTACCTCTGTTATTGAGGGTAAAACCCCACTGTGGGGGCACTCAGAACATTACCTCTGTTATTGAGGGTAAAACCCCACTGTGGGGGCACTCAGAACATTACCTCTGTTATTGGGGGTGAAACCCCACTGTGGGGACACTCAGAACATTACCTCTGTTATTGGGGGTGAAACCCCACTGTGGGGACACTCAGAACATTACCTCTGTTATTGGGGGTGAAACCCCACTGTGGGGTCACTCAGAACATTACCTCTGTTATTGAGGGTAAAACCCCACTGTGGGGGCACTCAGAACATTACCTCTGTTATTGGGGGTGAAACCCCACTGTGGGGACACTCAGAACATTACCTCTGTTATTGGAGGTGAAACCCCACTGTGGGGGCACTCAGAACATTACCTCTGTTATTGGGGGTAAAACCCCACTGTGGGGGCACTCAGAACATTACCTCTGTTATTGACACTATCAGAGGTGTCAGCTGTGTTAAAACAATAACACTATCAGAGGTGTCAGCAGTGTTAAAACAATAACACTATATGAGGTGTCAGCTGTGTTAAAACAATAACACTATATGAGGTGTCAGCTGTGTTAAAACCAGGTAAATTGAGGAGAACATTCTCTCTTTTTTAAAAGCTATAATGACATGACCTGAGTGTGACTACAGGTATATGTGTTGTAGTGTAACTACAGGTATATGTGTTGTAGCGTGACTACAGGTATATGTGTTGTAGTGTAACTACAGGTATATGTGTTGTAGTGTGTTGTAGTGTAAATACAGGTATATGTGTTGTAGTGTAACTACAGGTATATGTGTTGTAGTGTGTTGTAGTGTAACTACAGGTATATGTGTTGTAGTGTGTTGTAGTGTAACTACAGGTTTATGTGTTGTAGTGTAACTACAGGTATATGTGTTGTAATGTAACTACAGGTATATGTGTTGTAGTGTAACTACAGGTATATGTGTTGTAGTGTAACTACAGGTATATGTGTTGTAGTGTAACTACAGGTATATGTGTTGTAGTGTAACTACAGGTATATGTGTTGTAGTGTAACTACAGGTATATGTGTTGTAGTGTAACTACAGGTATATGTGTTGTAGTGTGTTGTAGTGTAACTACAGGTATATGTGTTGTAGTGTGACTACAGGTATATGTGTTGTAGTGTAACTACAGGTATATGTGTTGTAGTGTGACTACAGGTATATGTGTTGTAGTGTAACTACAGGTATATGTGTTGTAGTGTGTTGTAGTGTGACTACAGGTATATGTGTTGTAGTGTGTTGTAGTGTAACTACAGGTATATGTGTTGTAGTGTGACTACAGGTATATGTGTTGTAGTGTGTTGTAGTGTAACTACAGGTATATGTGTTGTAGTGTAACTACAGGTATATGTGTTGTAGTGTGTTGTAGTGTAACTACAGGTATATGTGTTGTAGTGTGACTACAGGTATATGTGTTGTAGTGTGTTGTAGTGTAACTACAGGTATATGTGTTGTAGTGTGACTACAGGTATATGTGTTGTAGTGTGTTGTAGTGTAACTACAGGTATATGTGTTGTAGTGTAACTACAGGTATATGTGTTGTAGTGTGACTACAGGTATATGTGTTGTAGTGTAACTACAGGTATATGTGTTGTAGTGTGACTACAGGTATATGTGTTGTAGTGTGACTACAGGTATATGTGTTGTAGTGTGACTACAGGTATATGTGTTGTAATGTAACTACAGGTATATGTGTTGTAGTGTAACTACAGGTATATGTGTTGTAGTGTGTTGTAGTGTGACTACAGGTATATGTGTTGTAGTGTAACTACAGGTATATGTGTTGTAGTGTAACTACAGGTATATGTGTTGTAGTGTGACTACAGGTATATGTGTTGTAGTGTAACTACAGGTATATGTGTTGTAGTGTGACTACAGGTATATGTGTTGTAGTGTAACTACAGGTATATGTGTTGTAGTGTAACTACAGGTATATGTGTTGTAGTGTAACTACAGGTATATGTGTTGTAGTGTGACTACAGGTATATGTGTTGTAATGTGACTACAGGTATATGTGTTGTAGTGTAACTACAGGTATATGTGTTGTAGTGTAACTACAGGTATATGTGTTGTAGTGTAACTACAGGTATATGTGTTGTAGTGTGACTACAGGTATATGTGTTGTAATGTAACTACAGGTATATGTGTTGTAGTGTAACTACAGGTATATGTGTTGTAGTGTGTTGTAGTGTAACTACAGGTATATGTGTTGTAGTGTGTTGTAGTGTAACTACAGGTATATGTGTTGTAATGTAACTACAGGTATATGTGTTGTAGTGTAACTACAGGTATATGTGTTGTAGTGTAACTACAGGTATATGTGTTGTAGTGTGACTACAGGTAAATGTGTTGTAGTGTGTTGTAGTGTAACTACAGGTATATGTGTTGTAGTGTGACTACAGGTATATGTGTTGTAGTGTAACTACAGGTATATGTGTTGTAGTGTAACTACAGGTATATGTGTTGTAGTGTAACTACAGGTATATGTGTTGTAGTGTGACTACAGGTATATGTGTTGTAGTGTGTTGTAGTGTAACTACAGGTATATGTGTTGTAATGTAACTACAGGTATATGTGTTGTAGTGTAACTACAGGTATATGTGTTGTAGTGTAACTACAGGTATATGTGTTGTAGTGTGACTACAGGTAAATGTGTTGTAGTGTGTTGTAGTGTAACTACAGGTATATGTGTTGTAGTGTGACTACAGGTATATGTGTTGTAGTGTGTTGTAGTGTGACTACAGGTATATGTGTTGTAGTGTGACTACAGGTATATGTGTTGTAGTGTGTTGTAGTGTGACTACATGTATATGTGTTGTAGTGTAACTACAGGTAAATGTGTTGTAGTGTGTTGTAGTGTAACTACAGGTATATGTGTTGTAGTGTGACTACAGGTATATGTGTTGTAGTGTGTTGTAGTGTGACTACAGGTATATGTGTTGTAGTGTGTTGTAGTGTAACTACAGGTATATGTGTTGTAGTGTAACTACAGGTATATGTGTTGTAGTGTGTTGTAGTGTAACTACAGGTATATGTGTTGTAATGTAACTACAGGTATATGTGTTGTAGTGTAACTACAGGTATATGTGTTGTAGTGTAACTACAGGTATATGTGTTGTAGTGTGTTGTAGTGTAACTACAGGTATATGTGTTGTAGTGTGTTGTAGTGTAACTACAGGTATATGTGTTGTAGTGTGTTGTAGTGTGACTACAGGTATATGTGTTGTAATGTGACTACAGGTATATGTGTTGTAGTGTAACTACAGGTATATGTGTTGTAGTGTGACTACAGGTAAATGTGTTGTAGTGTGTTGTAGTGTGACTACAGGTATATGTGTTGTAGTGTAACTACAGGTATATGTGTTGTAGTGTAACTACAGGTTTATGTGTTGTAGTGTAACTACAGGTATATGTGTTGTAGTGTAACTACAGGTATATGTGTTGTAGTGTGACTACAGGTATATGTGTTGTAGTGTGTTGTAGTGTGACTACAGGTATATGTGTTGTAGTGTGTTGTAGTGTAACTACAGGTATATGTGTTGTAATGTAACTACAGGTATATGTGTTGTAGTGTAACTACAGGTATATGTGTTGTAGTGTAACTACAGGTATATGTGTTGTAGTGTAACTACAGGTATATGTGTTGTAGTGTGTTGTAGTGTAACTACAGGTATATGTGTTGTAGTGTAACTACAGGTATATGTGTTGTAGTGTAACTACAGGTATATGTGTTGTAGTGTAACTACAGGTATATGTGTTGTAATGTGTTGTAATGTGACTACAGGTATATGTGTTGTAATGTGTTGTAGTGTGACTACAGGTAAATGTGTTGTAGTGTGTTGTAGTGTAACTACAGGTATATGTGTTGTAGTGTAACTACAGGTATATGTGTTGTAGTGTGTTGTAGTGTAACTACAGGTATATGTGTTGTAGTGTGTTGTAGTGTAACTACAGGTATATGTGTTGTAGTGTGTTGTAGTGTAACTACAGGTATATGTGTTGTAGTGTAACTACAGGTATATGTGTTGTAGTGTAACTACAGGTATATGTGTTGTAGTGTAACTACAGGTATATGTGTTGTAGTGTGTTGTAGTGTAACTACAGGTATATGTGTTGTAGTGTGTTGTAGTGTAACTACAGGTATATGTGTTGTAATGTGACTACAGGTATATGTGTTGTAGTGTGTTGTAGTGTAACTACAGGTATATGTGTTGTAGTGTGTTGTAGTGTAACTACAGGTATATGTGTTGTAGTGTAACTACAGGTATATGTGTTGTAGTGTAACTACAGGTATATGTGTTGTAGTGTAACTACAGGTATATGTGTTGTAATGTGTTGTAATGTGACTACAGGTATATGTGTTGTAATGTGTTGTAATGTGACTACAGGTATATATATATATATGTGTGTGTGTGTTAACAGGCCTGACAGTGAGTGTTACTACAGGTACAGTGCCTTGCGAAAGTATTCGGCCCCCTTGAACTTTGCGACCATTTGCCACATTTCAGGCTTCAAACATAAAGATATAAAACTGTATTTTTTTGTGAAGAATCAACAACAAGTGGGACACAATCATGAAGTGGAACGACATTTATTGGATATTTCAAACTTTTTTAACAAATCAAAAACTGAAAAATTGGGCGTGCAAAATTATTCAGCCCCTTTACTTTCAGTGCAGCAAACTCTCTCCAGAAGTTCAGTGAGGATCTCTGAATGATCCAATGTTGACCTAAATGACTAATGATGATAAATACAATCCACCTGTGTGTAATCAAGTCTCCGTATAAATGCACCTGCACTGTGATAGTCTCAGAGGTCCGTTAAAAGCGCAGAGAGCATCATGAAGAACAAGGAACACACCAGGCAGGTCCGAGATACTGTTGTGAAGAAGTTTAAAGCCGGATTTGGATACAAAAAGATTTCCCAAGCTTTAAACATCCCAATCAGCACTGTGCAAGCGATAATATTGAAATGGAAGGAGTATCAGACCACTGCAAATCTACCAAGACCTGGCCGTCCCTCTAAACTTTCAGCTCATACAAGGAGAAGACTGATCAGAGATGCAGCCAAGAGGCCCATGATCACTCTGGATGAACTGCAGAGATCTACAGCTGAGGTGGGAGACTCTGTCCATAGGACAACAATCAGTCGTATATTGCACAAATCTGGCCTTTATGGAAGAGTGGCAAGAAGAAAGCCATTTCTTAAAGATATCCATAAAAAGTGTTGTTTAAAGTTTACCACAATCCACCTGGGAGACACACCAAACATGTGGAAGAAGGTGCTCTGGTCAGATGAAAGCAAAATTGAACTTTTTGGCAACAATGCAAAACGTTATGTTTGGCGTAAAAGCAACACAGCTCATCACCCTGAACACACCATCCCCACTGTCAAACATGGTGGTGGCAGCATCATGGTTTGGGCCTGATGGGAAGATGGATGGAGCCAAATACAGGACCATTCTGGAAGAAAACCTGATGGAGTCTGCAAAAGACCTGAGACTGGGACGGAGATTTGTCTTCCAACAAGACATTGATCCAAAACATAAAGCAAAATCTACAATGTAATGGTTCAAAAATAAACATATGCAGGTGTTAGAATGGCCAAGTCAAAGTCCAGACCTGAATCCAATCGAGTGGGAATCTGTGGAAAGAACTGAAAACTGCTGTTCACAAATGTTCTCCATCCAACCTCACTGAGCTCGAGCTGTTTTGCAAGGAGGAATGGGAAAAAATGTCAGTCTCTCGATGTGCAAAACTGATAGAGACATACCCCAAGCGACTTACAGCTGTAATCGCAGCAAAAGGTGGCGCTACAAAGTATTATCTTAAGGGGGCTGAATAATTTTGCACGCCCAATTTTTCAGTTTTTGATTTGTTAAAAAAGTTTGAAATATCCAATAAATGTCGTTCCACTTCATGATTGTGTCCCACTTGTTGTTGATTCTTCACAAAAAAATACAGTTTTATATCTTTATGTTTGAAGCCTGAAATGTGGCAAAAGGTCTCAAAGTTCAAGGGGGCCGAATACTTTCGCAAGGCACTGTATGTATGTGTGTGTGTGTTAACAGGCCTGACAGTGAGTGTTACTACAGGTGTATGTGTGTGTGTGTTAACAGGCCTGACAGTGAGTGCTATGAAGGATGGCTCAGGGATGTTGATCCGGTCAGTGGTCCGTGGAGGGTCTGTCTGTCAGGACGGGAGGCTGGGCGTCGGGGACACTATCCTGGCTGTTAACGGAGAACCCACCACCAACCTGACCAACGCTATGTGCAGAGCCATGCTGCGGAGACACTCTGTTATAGGTTCAGATATGAGGTAACACACACCTACAGTCTACTGTATATATAGACATTCACACCAGCAACCAACCTGACCAACGCTATGTGCAGAGCCATGCTGAGGAGACACTCTGTTATAGGTTCAGATATGAGGTAACACACACCTACAGTCTACTGTATATATAGACATTCACACCAGCCACCAACCTGACCTGACCAACACTGTGGCTGGAGTCGTGATGCAGAGGAGTTCTGTTATAGGTCCAGATAGGAGTTGACCAGGACACACCCTCAGAACCAAAATGCTGAATCCAAACTCTCCTGTCTTTCCTAGTCCTTTAATGTCCAGTATCCTTTAATGTCCAGTATCCTTTAATGTCCAGTATCCTTTAATATCCAGTATCCTTTAATATCCTTTAATATCCTTCAATGTCCAGTATCCTTTAATATCCAGTATCCTTTAATATCCTTTAATATCTAGTATCCTTTAATATCCTTTAATATCTAGTATCCTTTAATATCCAGTATCCTTTAATATCCTTTAATATCCAGTATCCTTTAATATCCTTTAATGTCCAGTATCCTTTAATGTCCAGTATCCTTTAATATCCTTTAATATCCTTCAATGTCCAGTATCCTTTAATATCCAGTATCCTTTAATATCCTTTAATATCTAGTATCCTTTAATATCCTTTAATATCTAGTATCCTTTAATATCCAGTATCCATTAATATCCTTTAATATCCAGTATCCTTTAATATCCTTTAATGTCCAGTATCCTTTAATATCCAGTATCCTTTAATGTCCAGTATCCTTTAATATCCAGTATCCTTTAATATCCTTTAATGTCCAGTATCCTTTAATATCCTTTAATATCCAGTATCCTTTAATATCCTTTAATATCCAGTATCCTTTAATATCCTTTAATGTCCAGTATCCTTTAATATCCAGTATCCTTTAATATCCTTTAATATCCAGTATCCTTTAATATCCAGTATCCTTTAATATCCAGTATCCTTTAATATCCAGTATCCTTTAATAGCAAGTATCCTTTAATATCCTTTAATGTCGTCAAGTATCCTTTAATGTCCAGTATCCTTTAATATCCACTATCATTTAATATCCAGTATCCTTTAATATCCTTTAATATCCTTTAATGTCCAGTATCCTTTAATATCCTTTAATATCCAGTATCCTTTAATATCCAGTATCCTTTAATATCCTTTAATATCCAGTATCCTTTAATATCCTTTAATATCCAGTATCCTTTAATATCCAGTATCCTTTAATGTCCAGTATCCTTTAATATCCTTTAATATCCAGTATCCTTTAATATCCTTTAATATCCAGTATCCTTTAATATCCAGTATCCTTTAATATCCAGTATCCTTTTATATCCGGTATCCTTTAATATCCTTTAATATCCAGTATCCTTTAATATCCAGTATCCTTTAATGTCCAGTATCCTTTAATGTCCAGTATCCTTTAATATCCAGTATCCTTTAATATCTAGTATCCTTTAATATCCAGTATTATTTAATGTCCTGTATCCTTTAATATCCAGTATCCTTTAATATCCTTTAATATCCAGTATCCTTTAATATCCTTTAATATCCAGTATCCTTTAATGTCCAGTATCCTTTAATGTCCAGTATCCTTTAATGTCCTTTAATGTCCAGTATCCTTTAATATCCAGTATCCTTTAATATCCAGTATCCTTTAATGTCCAGTATCCTTTAATATCCTTTAATGTCCAGTATCCTTTAATATCCTTTATTATCCAGTATCCTTTAATATCCAGTATCCTTTAATATCCAGTATCCTTTAATATCCTTTAATATCCTTTAATATCCAGTATCTTTTAATATCCAGTATCCTTTAATGTCCAGTATCCTTTAATGTCCAGTATCCTTTAATGTCCAGTATCCTTTAATATCCAGTATCCTTTAATGTTCAGTATCCTTTAATATCCAGTATCCTTTAATATCCAGTATCCTTTAATATCCTTTAATATCCAGTATCCTTTAATATACAGTATCCTTTAATATCCAGTATCCTTTAATATCCAGTATCCTTTAATATCCAGTATCCTTTAATGTCCAGTATCCTTTAATATCCTTTAATGTCCAGTATCCTTTAATATCCTTTATTATCCAGTATCCTTTAATATCCAGTATCCTTTAATATCCAGTATCCTTTAATATCCTTTAATATCCTTTAATGTCCAGTATCCTTTAATATCCTTTAACATCCAGGATCCTTTAATATCCAGTATCCTTTAATATCCAGTATCCTTTAATGTCCAGTATCCTTTAATATCCTTTAATATCCAGTATCCTTTAATATCCTTTAATATCCAGTATCCTTTAATATCCAGTATCCTATAATATCATTTAATATCCTTTAATGTCCAGTATCCTTTAATATCCTTTAATATCCAGTATCCTTTAATGTCCAGTATCCTTTAATGTCCAGTATCCTTTAATGTCCAGTATCCTTTAATGTCCAATATCCTTTAATATCCAGTATCCTTTAATATCAAGTATCCTTTAATATCCTTTAATGTCGTCAAGTATCCTTTAATGTCCAGTATCCTTTAATATCCAGTATCATTTAATATCCAGTATCCTTTAATATCCTTTAATATCATTTAATGTCCAGTATCCTTTAATATCCTTTAATATCCAGTATCCTTTAATATCCAGTATCCTTTAATATCCTTTAATATCCAGTATCCTTTAATATCCTTTAATATCCAGTATCCTTTAATATCCAGTATCCTTTAATGTCCAGTATCCTTTAATATCCTTTAATATCCAGTATCCTTTAATATCCTTTACTATCCAGTATCCTTTAATATCCAGTATCCTTTAATATCCAGTATCCTTTTATATCCGGTATCCTTTAATATCCTTTAATATCCAGTATCCTTTAATATCCAGTATCCTTTAATGTCCAGTATCCTTTAATGTCCAGTATCCTTTAATATCCAGTATCCTTTAATATCTAGTATCCTTTAATATCCAGTATCATTTAATGTCCTGTATCCTTTAATATCCAGTATCCTTTAATGTCCAGTATCCTTTAATGTCCAGTATCCTTTAATGTCCAGTATCCTTTAATATCCAGTATCCTTTAATATCCTTTAATATCCTTCAATGTCCAGTATCCTTTAATATCCAGTATCCTTTAATATCCTTTAATATCTAGTATCCTTTAATATCCTTTAATATCTAGTATCCTTTAATATCCAGTATCCTTTAATATCCTTTAATATCCAGTATCCTTTAATATCCTTTAATGTCCAGTATCCTTTAATGTCCAGTATCCTTTAATATCCTTTAATATCCTTCAATGTCCAGTATCCTTTAATATCCAGTATCCTTTAATATCCTTTAATATCTAGTATCCTTTAATATCCTTTAATATCTAGTATCCTTTAATATCCAGTATCCATTAATATCCTTTAATATCCAGTATCCTTTAATATCCTTTAATGTCCAGTATCCTTTAATATCCAGTATCTTTTAATGTCCAGTATCCTTTAATATCCAGTATCCTTTAATATCCTTTAATGTCCAGTATCCTTTAATATCCTTTAATATCCAGTATCCTTTAATATCCTTTAATATCCAGTATCCTTTAATATCCTTTAATGTCCAGTATCCTTTAATATCCAGTATCCTTTAATATCCTTTAATATCCAGTATCCTTTAATATCCAGTATCCTTTAATATCCAGTATCCTTTAATATCCAGTATCCTTTAATAGCAAGTATCCTTTAATATCCTTTAATGTCGTCAAGTATCCTTTAATGTCCAGTATCCTTTAATATCCAGTATCATTTAATATCCAGTATCCTTTAATATCCTTTAATATCCTTTAATGTCCAGTATCCTTTAATATCCTTTAATATCCAGTATCCTTTAATATCCAGTATCCTTTAATATCCTTTAATATCCAGTATCCTTTAATATCCTTTAATATCCAGTATCCTTTAATATCCAGTATCCTTTAATGTCCAGTATCCTTTAATATCCTTTAATATCCAGTATCCTTTAATATCCTTTAATATCCAGTATCCTTTAATATCCAGTATCCTTTAATATCCAGTATCCTTTTATATCCGGTATCCTTTAATATCCTTTAATATCCAGTATCCTTTAATATCCAGTATCCTTTAATGTCCAGTATCCTTTAATGTCCAGTATCCTTTAATATCCAGTATCCTTTAATATCTAGTATCCTTTAATATCCAGTATTATTTAATGTCCTGTATCCTTTAATATCCAGTATCCTTTAATATCCTTTAATATCCAGTATCCTTTAATATCCTTTAATATCCAGTATCCTTTAATGTCCAGTATCCTTTAATGTCCAGTATCCTTTAATGTCCTTTAATGTCCAGTATCCTTTAATATCCAGTATCCTTTAATATCCAGTATCCTTTAATGTCCAGTATCCTTTAATATCCTTTAATGTCCAGTATCCTTTAATATCCTTTATTATCCAGTATCCTTTAATATCCAGTATCCTTTAATATCCAGTATCCTTTAATATCCTTTAATATCCTTTAATATCCAGTATCTTTTAATATCCAGTATCCTTTAATGTCCAGTATCCTTTAATGTCCAGTATCCTTTAATGTCCAGTATCCTTTAATATCCAGTATCCTTTAATGTTCAGTATCCTTTAATATCCAGTATCCTTTAATATCCAGTATCCTTTAATATCCTTTAATATCCAGTATCCTTTAATATACAGTATCCTTTAATATCCAGTATCCTTTAATATCCAGTATCCTTTAATATCCAGTATCCTTTAATGTCCAGTATCCTTTAATATCCTTTAATGTCCAGTATCCTTTAATATCCTTTATTATCCAGTATCCTTTAATATCCAGTATCCTTTAATATCCAGTATCCTTTAATATCCTTTAATATCCTTTAATGTCCAGTATCCTTTAATATCCTTTAATATCCAGGATCCTTTAATATCCAGTATCCTTTAATATCCAGTATCCTTTAATGTCCAGTATCCTTTAATATCCTTTAATATCCTTTAATGTCCAGTATCCTTTAATATCCTTTAATATCCAGTATCCTTTAATATCCAGTATCCTATAATATCATTTAATATCCTTTAATGTCCAGTATCCTTTAATATCCTTTAATATCCAGTATCCTTTAATGTCCAGTATCCTTTAATGTCCAGTATCCTTTAATGTCCAGTATCCTTTAATGTCCAGTATCCTTTAATATCCAGTATCCTTTAATGTCCAGTATCCTTTAATATCCAGTATCCTTTAATATCCAGTATCCTTTAATATCCTTTAATATCCAGTATCCTTTGATATCCAGTATCCTTTAATATTCTTTAATGTCCAGTATCATTTAATATCCTTTAATATCCAGTATCCTTTAATATCCAGTATCCTTTAATATCTGGTATCCTTTAATATCCAGTATCCTTTAATATCCAGTATTCTTTAATATCCTTTAATATCCAGTATCCTTTAATATCCAGTATCCTTTAATATCCTTTAATATCCAGTATCCTTTAATATCCTTTAATATCCAGTATCCTTTAATATCCAGTATCCTTTGATATCTAGTATCCTTTAATATCCAGTATCCTTTAATATCCTTTAATATCCAGTATCCTTTAATATAATTTAATATCCAGTATCCTTTAATATCCAGTATCCTTTAATATCCATTATCCTTTAATATCCAGTATCCTTTAATATCCATTATCCTTAAATATACATTATCCTTTAATATCCAGTATCCTTTAATATTCATTATCCTTTAATATCCATTATCCTTTAATATCCAGTATCCTTTAATATCCAGTATCCTTTAATATCCAGTATCCTTTAATATCCAGTATCCTTTAATATCTAGTATCCTTTAATATCTAGTATCCTTTAATATCCAGTATCCTTTAATATCCTTTAATATCCAGTATCCTTTAATATCCAGTATCCTTTAATATCCAGTATCATTTAATATCCAGTATCCTTTAATATCCAGTATCCTTTAATATCTAGTATCCTTTAATATCTAGTATCCTTTAATATCCAGTATCCTTTAATATCCTTTAATATCCAGTATCATTTAATATCCAGTATCCTTTAATATCCAGTATCCTTTAATATCTAGTATCCTTTAATATCTAGTATCCTTTAATATCTAGTATCCTTTAATATCCAGTATCCTTTAATATCCTTTAATGTCCAGTATCCTTTAATATCCTTTAATGTCCAGTATCCTTTAATATCCATTAATATCCTTTAATATCCAGTATCCTTTAATATCCTTTAATATCCTTTAATGTCCAGTATCCTTTAATATCCATTAATATCCTTTAATATCCAGTATCCTTTAATATCCTTTAATATCCTTTAATGTCCAGTATCCTTTAATATCCATTAATATCCTTTAATATCCAGTATCCTTTAATATCCTTTAATATCCAGTATCCTTTAATGTCCAGTATCCTTTAATATCCTTTAATATCCAGTATCCTTTAATATCCAGTATCCTTTAATATCCTTTAATATCCAGTATCCTTTAATATCCTTTAATATCCAGTATCCTTTCATGTCCAGTATCCTTTAATATCCTTTAATATACAGTATCCTTTAATATCCAGTATCCTTTAATATCCAGTATCCTTTAATATCCTTTAATATCCAGTATCCTTTAATATCCTTTAATATCCAGTATCCTTTAATATCCTTTAATATACAGTATCCTTTAATTTCCAGTATCCTTTAATGTCCAGTATCCTTTAATTAATATCCTTTAATATCCAATATCCTTTAATATCCAGTATCCTTTAATATCCAGTATCCTTTAATGTCCAGTATCCTTTAATATCCTTTAATATCCTTTAATATCCAGTATCCTTTAATGTCCAGTATCCTTTAATATCCAGTATCCTTTATTAATATCCTTTAATGTCCTTTAATATCCAGTATCCTTTAATATCCAGAATCCTTTAATGTCCAGTATCCTTTAATATCCAGTATCCTTTAATATCCAGTATCCTATAATATCCAGTATCCTTTATTGTCCAGTATGAATCATCATAATTTCAATATGTTTGTAATGATCAGCTCCATTATTGTCTAGTTTTTAACTATCTTAGGACTTTTGTCTAAATGACACAAACACAGACACATACCTACATTAACTACGTCTCTCTCTATCAACTCACTCGCTCATCCCTCTCTCTTTCTTTCTTTCTCTCTCTCTCTCTCTCTCTCTCTCTCTCTCTCTCTCTCTCTCTCTCTCTCTCTCTCTCTCTCTCTCTCTTTATTTTACCTTTCACTCCACAGTGTGACATTCATCCCTTCGTTTCTGGTAGAGGAGCACCGTGCCTCTATGGCCCAGCAGCCTCTGTCATCCATCATGGTGGACGGCCCCTCACCCTGCCCCCTGACACCCTCCCCTACCCCTGCTGGAGGTCCGACCCCTTCCCCTACCCCTCCTGGAGGTCTGACCCCTTCCCCTACCCCTCCTGGAGGTCTGACCCCTTCCCCTACCCCTCCTGGAGGTCTGACCCCTTCCCCTACCCCTCCTGGAGGTCTGACCCCTTCCCCTACTCCCCCTGGAGGTCTAACCCCTTCCCCTACCCCTCCTGGAGCCCCAGATACAGCCTCAACAGTCCCAACTCCAGGTCCAGCTACAGCCCCAAGGCCTCAAGGCCCTTCTCTACCCAGACCTGTAGTATCAGCTACAAGTACAGCTCCAGCCTCAACGCCAACCAAAGGCCCACCCAGACCCCCACCCCCAGACAAGAGGTAAGATCCCGTCTTGAAACTGAAACAAATAACAATAAACATAAAGCCCTAACTCCAACCCTAACCTCAACCCTTACCCTAGCTCTAGCCTCAACCCTTACCCCAGCTCTAGCGTCAACCCCGGCCTCGGTCTCTCAGCCACAGCTCCAATCCAAAGGTAAGCTTCCAACCCTATCTCAAACCCTTGCTTGCTCGAGCGCTTTCTCCAGCCTCAACCCTACACTGACTCTTAAAGCTCCTTTCTTCAACCTCAACCCTACACTGAGTCTTAAAGCTACACCTCAACCCTACACTGAGTCTTAATGCTCCACCTCAACCCTACACTGAGCCTTATAGCTCCACCTCAACCCTACACTGAGTCTTAATGCTCCACCTCAACCCTACACTGAGTCTTAAGTCTCCACCTCAACTCTACACTGAGTCTTAAGGCTCCACCTCAACCCTACACTGAGTCTTAAGGCTCCACCTCAACCCTACACTGAGTCTTAAGGCTCCACCTCAACCCTACACTGAGTCTTAAGGCTCCACCTCAACCCTACACTGAGTCTTAAGGCTCCACCTCAACCCTACACTGAGCCTTATAGCTCCACCACAACCCTACACTGAGCCTTAAAGCTCCACCACAACCCTACATTGAGCCTTATAGCTCAACCTCAACCCTACACTGAGCCTTATAGCTCCACCTCAACCCTACACTGAGTCTTAAGGCTCCACCTCAACCCTACACTGAGCCTTATAGCTCCACCACAACCCTACACTGAGCCTTAAAGCTCCACCTCAACCCTACATTGAGCCTTATAGCTCAACCTCAATCCTACACTGAGCCTTATAGCTCCACCTCAACCCTACACTGAGTCTTAAGGCTCCACCTCAAGCCTACACTGAGACTTATAGCTCCACCACAACCCTACACTGAGTCTTAAGGCTCCACCTCAACCCTACACTGAGCCTTATAGCTCCACCACAACCCTACACTGTGCCTTAAAGCTCCACCTCAACCCTACATTGAGCCTTATAGCTCAACCTCAACCCTACACTGAGCCTTATAGCTCCACCTCAACCCTACACTGAGTCTTAAGGCTCCACCTCAACCCTACACTGAGCCTTATAGCTCCACCACAACCCTACACTGAGTCTTAAGGCTCCACCACAACCCTACACTGAGCCTTATAGCTCCACCTCAACCCTACACTGAGTCTTAAGGCTCCACCTCAACCCTACACTGAGCCTTATAGCTCCACCACAACCCTACACTGTGCCTTAAAGCTCCACCTCAACCCTACATTGAGCCTTATAGCTCAACCTCAATCCTACACTGAGCCTTATAGCTCCACCTCAACCCTACACTGAGTCTTAAGGCTCCACCTCAACCCTACACTGAGACTTATAGCTCCACCTCAACCCTACACTGAGTCTTAGGCTCCTTTCTTCAGCCTCAACCCTTCAGCCTCAAGCGAAGGTCAAGCCATGCGTCGTCTGAAACATGACCCGCCAAACCTCGCTCCTTAACACCCAACCGCTGAACCCGGAGGTCAGCCGCACCAATGTGTCAGAGGAAACACTGTCAGCCTGCAGGCGCCCAGCCCGCCACAAGGAGTCACTAGAGAGCGATGAGCCAAGAAAAGCCCCACCCCCCTGCCAAATGCTCCCCTAACCCGGATAACGCTGGGCCAAATGTGCGCCGCCCTATGGGACTCCCGGTCACGGCCGGATCTGACACAGGCTGGGATGTAGGCCACAAAACGTATTTTTTAACATTCATGTGGTATAGAAGGCTATTTTTAGACTCACCTATAGAGCTCAGTACCTCCCTCTCTCTCACCCCCTCCCTCACTCTCTTCCCCCCTCCATCTCTCTCCTCCCCCTCCCTCTCTTTCTTACCCCCTCCCTCTCTCTCACCCCCCCTACCTCTCTCTCACCCCCCTCCCTCTCTCTCCCTCCGCTCCCTCTCTCTTCCTCCCCTCTCTCTCCCCCCCCTCCCTCTCTCTCCTCCCCCCTCCCTCTCTCTTCCTCCCCTCCCTCTCTCTTCCTCCCCTCTCTCTCTTCCCCCCTCTCTCTCTTCCCCCCTCCCTCTCTCTCTTCCTCCCTCTCTCTCTTCCCCCCTCCATCTCTCTCTTCCCCCCTCCCTCTCTCTCACCCCCCCCTCCCTCTCTCTTCCTCCCCCTCCTTCTCTGTCTCCCCCTCTCTGTCTGTCTCTCTCTCCTCCCCTCCCTCTCTCCTCCCCCTCCCTCTCTCTCCTCCCCCTCCCCTCTCTCCTCCCCCTCCCTCTTCCTCCCCTCTCTCTTCCTCTCTCTCTCTACTACTGCTGTAACATGTTGTAATGCTCTCCACTGCTCCTTTTTACAGACTCCTGCTGTGTAGATATGGCTATCACTCAATATAATGGGCTTATTACCTCACACACACACAGACACACACACACACACAGACAGACAGAGACACAGACACAGAAGAGAGCCCTATTTGGTAAAAGACCTTCGTGGCAACAACAAATAAAACAAAAATAAACAAATAAACAAATAAATAAATAAACAAAGAGAAACATAATATTGATAATTGTATCATAAGGAATAATGTTATAGTTTATACAAAATATTAAAAATGAACATTTTACTGTTTATAAAGCATGTGATCTTTTTCCCTGTAGCCTAATCCCTAAACCCCCACCCTCACCCGTACCAATGAAGGAGAGGAGAGGTGTGGATGGAGTGAGAGAGGAGGAGAAGAAAGTGGAGAGGAAGCGAGAGGAGGAGGAGGAGGAGGTGAGAGAGGAAGAAGAGAGAGAGGACGAGATGTTGGTTTATCCTACTAACCTCAGTTGGGCTCAACCTAGAAGGTTAGTAACGTTGCTGTCCTTCTTTATAGTCGAACGCTGTAGTGCACAGATAATACACACTTGTTGTGACAGGCACACACACCACCCCCTTCACCCTGTTTCTCCCTGTCTCTCCCAAAGCGGCTGGTTGGTCAGGCTGCCACCCCCTTCACCCTGTTTATCCCTGTCTCTCCCACAGCGGCTGGTTGGTCAGGCTGCCAGGCACACACACCACCCCCTTCACCCTGTTTCTCCCTGTCTCTCCCAAAGCGGCTGGTTGGTCAGGCTGCCAGGCACACACACCACCCCCTTCACCCTGTTTCTCCCTGTCTCTCCCACAGCGGCTGGTTGGTCAGGCTGCCAGGCACACACACCACCCCCTTCACCCTGTTTCTCCCTGTCTCTCCCACAGCGGCTGGTTGGTCAGGCTGCCAGGCA
This sequence comes from Oncorhynchus mykiss, assembly GCF_057628025.1. NCBI lineage: Eukaryota > Metazoa > Chordata > Actinopteri > Salmoniformes > Salmonidae > Oncorhynchus > Oncorhynchus mykiss. Next base: position 5,984,877 of record NC_143040.1, on the reverse strand, counting down.
CACACACCACCCCCTTCACCCTGTTTCTCCCTGTCTCTCCCACAGCGGCTGGTTGGTCAGGCTGCCAGGCACACGCACCACCCCCTTCACCCTGTTTATCCCTGTCTCTCCCACAGCGGCTGGTTGGTCAGGCTGCCAGGCACACACACCACCCCCTTCACCCTGTTTCTCCCTGTCTCTCCCACAGCGGCTGGTTGGTCAGGCTGCCAGGCACACACACCACCCCCTTCACCCTGTTTATCCCTGTCTCTCCCACAGCGGCTGGTTGGTCAGGCTGCCAGGCACACACACCACCCCCTTCACCCTGTTTATCCCTGTCTCTCCCACAGCGGCTGGTTGGTCAGGCTGCCAGGCACACACACCACCCCCTTCACCCTGTTTCTCCCTGTCTCTCCCACAGCGGCTGGTTAGTCAGGCTACCAGGCACACACACCACCCCCTTCACCCTGTTTATCCCTGTCTCTCCCACAGCGGCTGGTTGGTCAGGCTGCCAGGCACACACACCACCCCCTTCACCCTGTTTCTCCCTGTCTCTCCCACAGCGGCTGGTTAGTCAGGCTGCCAGGCACACACACCACCCCCTTCACCCTGTTTATCCCTGTCTCTCCCACAGCGGCTGGTTAGTCAGGCTGCCAGGCACACACACCACCCCCTTCACCCTGTTTATCCCTGTCAGTCCCACAGCGGCTGGTTGGTCAGGCTGCCAGGCACACACACCACCCCCTTCATCCTGTTTCTCCCTGTCTCTCCCACAGCGGCTGGTTGGTCAGGCTGCCAGGCACACACACCACCCCCTTCACCCTGTTTCTCCCTGTCTCTCCCACAGCGGCTGGTTGGTCAGGCTGCCAGGCACACACACCACCCCCTTCACCCTGTTTATCCCTGTCTCTCCCACAGCGGCTGGTTAGTCAGGCTGCCAGGCACACACACCACCCCCTTCACCCTGTTTATCCCTGTCAGTCCCACAGCGGCTGGTTAGTCAGGCTGCCAGGCACACACACCACCCCCTTCACCCTGTTTCTCCCTGTCTCTCCCACAGCGGCTGGTTAGTCAGGCTGCCAGGCACACACACCACCCCCTTCACCCTGTTTATCCCTGTCAGTCCCACAGCGGCTGGTTAGTCAGGCTGCCAGGCACACACACCACCCCCTTCACCCTGTTTATCCCTGTCAGTCCCACAGCGGCTGGTTAGTCAGGCTGCCAGGCACACACACCACCCCCTTCACCCTGTTTATCCCTGTCAGTCCCACAGCGGCTGGTTAGTCAGGCTGCCAGGCACACACACCACCCCCTTCACCCTGTTTATCCCTGTCAGTCCCACAGCGGCTGGTTAGTCAGGCTGCCAGGCACACACACCACCCCCTTCACCCTGTTTCTCCCTGTCTCTCCCACAGCGGCTGGTTAGTCAGGCTGCCAGGCACACACACCACCCCCTTCACCCTGTTTATCCCTGTCAGTCCCACAGCGGCTGGTTGGTCAGGCTGCCAGGCACACACACCACCCCCTTCACCCTGTTTATCCCTGTCAGTCCCACAGCGGCTGGTTGGTCAGGCTGTCAGGCACACACACCACACCCTTCACCCTGTTTCTCCCTGTCTCTCCCACAGCGGCTGGTTGGTCAGGCTGCCAGGCACACACACCACCCCCTTCACCCTGTTTATCCCTGTCTCTCCCACAGCGGCTGGTTAGTCAGGCTGCCAGGCACACACACCACCCCCTTCACCCTGTTTATCCCTGTCAGTCCCACAGCGGCTGGTTAGTCAGGCTGCCAGGCACACACACCACCCCCTTCACCCTGTTTATCCCTGTCAGTCCCACAGCGGCTGGTTAGTCAGGCTGCCAGGCACACACACCACCCCCTTCACCCTGTTTATCCCTGTCAGTCCCACAGCGGCTGGTTAGTCAGGCTGCCAGGCACACACACCACCCCCTTCACCCTGTTTATCCCTGTCAGTCCCACAGCGGCTGGTTAGTCAGGCTGCCAGGCACACACACCACCCCCTTCACCCTGTTTCTCCCTGTCTCTCCCACAGCGGCTGGTTAGTCAGGCTGCCAGGCACACACACCACCCCCTTCACCCTGTTTATCCCTGTCAGTCCCACAGCGGCTGGTTAGTCAGGCTGCCAGGCACACACACCACCCCCTTCACCCTGTTTATCCCTGTCAGTCCCACAGCGGCTGGTTGGTCAGGCTGTCAGGCACACACACCACACCCTTCACCCTGTTTATCCCTGTCTCTCCCACAGCGGCTGGTTGGCTGTCTAAAGGTCTAAATCTCTCAGTGCATTCAGAAAGTATTCAGAGCCTTTTTACTTTTTCCAAAATTGTATGTTACAGCCTTATTACATCACAATACCCAATAATGACATCACTATACCCCATAACGACATCACAATACCCCATAATAACATCACAATACCCCATAACGACATCACAATACCCCATAACGACATCACAATACCCCATAACGACATCACAATACCCCATAACGACATCACAATACCCCATAACGACATCACAATACCCCATAACGACATCACAATACCCCATAACGACATCACAATACCCCATAACGACGAAGAAAAAACATATTTTTAGAATTTTAGCAAATTTCTAAAACATTAAAAAGTGAAATATCACATTTACATAAGTATTCAGACCCTTTACTTTGTTGAAGAACCTTTGGCAGCGATTCCCCCCTCAAGTCTTCTTGGGTATGATGCTACAAGCTTGGCACACCTGTATTTGTGGAGTTTCTCCCATTCTTCTCTGCAGATCCTCTCAAGCTCTGTCAGGTTAGATGGGGAGCGTGGCTGCACAGCTATTTTCAGGTCTTTCCAGAGATGTTAGATCGGGTTCAAGTCCGGGCTCTGGCTGGGCCACTCAATGACACTCAGAGACTTGTCCATGAAGCCACTCCTGCGTTGTCTTGGCTGTATGCTTAGGGTCGTTGTTCTGTTGGAAGGTGAACCTTCGCCCCAGTCTGAGGTCCTGAACTCTCTGGAGCAGGTTTTCATCAAGAATCTCTCTGTACTTTGCTCCGTTCATCTTTCCCTCGATCCTAACTAGTCTCCCAGTCCCTGCCACTGAAAAACATCCCCACAGCATGTTGCTGCCACCACCATGCTTCACCATAGGGATGGTGCCAGGTTTCCTCCAGACGTGACGCTTGGCATTCAGGCCAAAGAGTTCAATCTTGGTTTCATCAGACAAGAGAATCTTGTTTCTCATGGTCTGAGAGTCCTTTAGGTGCCTTTTGGCAAACTCCAAGCGGGCTGTCATGTGCCTTTTACTGAGGAGTGGCTTCCATTTGACCACTCTACCATAAAGGTCTGATTGGTGGAGTGCTGCAGAGATGGTTGTCCTTCAGGAAGTTTCTCCCATCTCCACAGAGGAACTCTGGAACTCTGTCAGAGTGACCATCAGGTTCTTGGTCACCTCCCTGACCAAAGACCTTCTCCGCCGATTGCTCAGTTTGGCCAGGCGGTCAGCCCTAGGAAGAGTCTTGGTGCTTCCAAAAATCTTCCATTTCAGAATGATGGGGCCCACTGTGTTCTTGGGGACATTCAATGCTGAAGACATTTTTTGGTACCCTTCCCCAATATCACACACAATCCTGTCTCGGAGCTCTATGGACAATTCTTTCCACCTCATGGCTTAGTTTTTGCTCTGACATGCACTGCCAATCTGTGGGACCTTATATAGACAGGTGTGTGCCTTTCCAAATGATGTCCAATCAATTGAATGTATCACAGGTGGACTCCAATCAAGTTGTAGAAACATCTCAAGGATGGTCAATGGAAACAGGATGGACCTGAGGATCAATTTGGAGTCTCATCGCAAAGGGTCTGAACACTTTAATTTGCAAACATTTCTAAAAACCTGTTTTCGCTTTGTCATTATGGGGTATGGTGTGTAGATAGATTTTTTGTAATTTAACCCATTTTAGAATAAGTCTGTAACCTAACAACATTTTTAAAAAGTCAAGGGGTCTGAATACTTTCTGAATGCACTGTACAGTGTTGTAACAATGTGCAAATAGTTAAAGTACAAAAGGGAAAATATGTAAACATAAATTTGGGTTGTATTTACAATGTTGTTTGTTCTTCTCTGGTTGCCCTTTTCTTGTGGAAACAGGTCACAAATCTTGCTGCTGTGATGGCACACTTTAGTATTTCATCCAGTAGATATGGGAGTTTATCAAAATTGGATTTGTTTCGAATTCTTTGTGGGTCTGTTTTATCTGAGGGAAATATGTGTCTCTAAAATGTTCATACATTTGGCAGAAGGTTTGGAAGTGCAGCTCAGTTTCTCTTGAGAGCCATGTCTGCCTACAGCAACCTCTCTCAATAGCAAGGTTATTCTCACTGAGTCTGTACATAGTCAAAGCTTTCTTTAAGTTGGGGTCAGTCACAGTGGTCAGGTATTCTGCCACTGTGTACTCTCTGTTTAGGGTCAGTCACAGTGGTCAGGTATTCTGCCACTGTGTACTCTCTGTTTAGGGCCAGTCACAGTGGTCAGGTATTCTGCCGCTGTGTACTCTCTGTTTAGGGCCAGTCACAGTGGTCAGGTATTCTGCCACTGTGTACTCTCTGTTTAGGGTCAGTCACAGTGGTCAGGTATTCTGCCACTGTGTACTCTCTGTTTAGGGCCAAGTAGCATTCCATTTTGCTATTTTTTTAGTAAATTCTTTTAAATGTTTCAAGTAATTATCTTTCTGTTTTCTCGGGATTTGGTTGGGTCTAACTGTGTTTCTGTCCTGGGGCTCTGTGGGGTCTGTTTGTGTTGGTGAACAGAGTCCCAGCTTCTTAGAGGACAGACCAGGACCAGCTTGCTTAGAGGGCTCTTCTGCTCTGCATGAATTATTTGGTGTTTTACATTGTACACAGATTATGTTTTTTCAGAATTCTGCATGCAGAGTCTCAATTTTTCAAAAAGGAGTGGGGCTCAAGCTGCATCCCTGTCTCACCCCACGGCCCTGTGGAAAGAAATGTGAATGTTTTTTTGCCAATTTTTAACTCCACACTTGTTGTTTGTGTACATGGATTTTATAATGTGTTTCACCCAACACAGCTTTCCGTCAATTTGCAGACCCTCATGCCAAATGGAGTCAGAAGCTTTTTTGAAATCAACAAAGCATGACAAGACTTTGCCTTTGTTTTGTTTGTCTGTTTTACGGTAATTTGGTAAAAAAAACAATTTCACACTTGCTCAGTATATTGTTTTCACTGAGGAAATGTACAAGTCTGCTGTACAAGTCTGCTGTTAATGATAATACAGAGGATTTTCTCAATGTTGCTGTTGACGCATATCCCTCTCTCTCTCTCTTTCTCTCTCTCTCTTTCTCTCCCCCCGCCTCTCTCTCTCTCTCTCTGTCTCTCTCTTTCTCTCTGTCTCTCCACTCCCGCCCCCCCATGCAGGGTCAAGTTGATGCGTTCTTCAGGCCAGTCTCTGGGCATCAGTATCATGGGAGGTAGAGGGATGGGCAGCAGGCTGAGCAGTGGAGAGGTGATGAGAGGAGTGTTCATTAAACACATCACACCAGACAGCCCTGCTGGACACAACGGCACCCTGAAGACTGGAGACAGGATACTGGAGGTATGGAGAGAGGAGAAGGGAGAGGGAGAGGGGAGAGGGGAGAGGATGGGGTGTGTGTTTGTGTATGTATATGTATATGTTTGTGATGAATGTTCATTAAAGAGGTGTGTGTGTGTTTCTTCCTTCTGGTGAGTTTTCCTGGCCACACATCACTTGATTCTTCTGCATCTTTTTTCTTCATCTTCTTCCCCCACTTCTACTTCTATTTCTTCTACTTCTTCTACTACTTCTTCTTCTACTTCTACGTCTTCTTCTACTTCTTCTACTTCTGCTTCTTCTTCTTCTACTTCTTCTACTTCTTCTGCTTCTACTTCTACGTCTTCTTCTACTTCTTCTACTTCTGCTTCTTCTTCTTCTACTTCTTCTACTTCTTCTGCTTCTACTGTTTCTTCTACTTCTATTTCTTCTACTACTTCTTCTTCTACTTCTACTTCTACTTTTTCTTCTACTTCTTCTACTTCTGCTTCTTCTTCTTCTACTTCTTCTACTTCTTCTGCTTCTACTTCTTCTTCTACTTCTACTTCTACTTTTTCTTCTACTTCTTCTACTTCTTCTGCTTCTACTTCTTCTTCTACTTCTTCTACTTCTGCTTCTTCTTCTACTTCTTCTACTTCTTCTGCTTCTACTGTTTCTTCTACTTCTATTTCTTCTACTTCTTCTACTTCTGCTTCTTCTTCTTCTACTTCTTCTACTTCTTCTGCTTCTACTGTTTCTTCTACTTCTATTTCTTCTACTACTTCTTCTTCTACTTCTACTTCTACTTTTTCTTCTACTTCTTCTACTTCTGCTTCTTCTTCTTCTACTTCTTCTACTTCTTCTGCTTCTACTTCTTCTTCTACTTCTACTTCTACTTTTTCTTCTACTTCTTCTACTTCTGCTTCTTCTTCTTCTACTTCTTCTACTTCTTCTGCTTCTACTGTTTCTTCTACTTCTATTTCTTCTACTTCTTCTACTTCTGCTTCTTCTTCTTCTACTTCTTCTACTTCTTCTGCTTCTACTGTTTCTTCTACTTCTATTTCTTCTACTTCTTCTACTTCTGCTTCTTCTTCTTCTACTTCTTCTACTTCTGCTTCTTCTTCTACTACTTCTTCTTCTACGTCTTCTTCTACTTCTTCTACTTCTGCTTCTTCTTCTTCTGCTTCTTCTACATCTTCTTCTGCTTGCTCTTTGAAGTCTAGGCCGATTAACTGTAATGCACTGCTGATGTAAAAAGGGCTTCGGGAATGCATTTGATTGGTTGATTTATTGCTGATTGATCAGGTAGGAGGCGTGGATCTGAGAGATGCCAGCCATGAGCAGGCAGTGGAGGCCATCCGTAGTGCTGGAGACCCTGTTGTCTTCCTGGTACAGACTGGACAACACACATCACAGGTCGGTTTAGTTTAGAACTGCCACTCACATGTATGCACGCACACACATACAAGTCCTCTGATATCATGTGACGTCTCTCTGTCTCTCTCTCTGTCTCTCTCTGTCTCTCTCTGTCTCTCTGTCCCCCTCTCTCTCTCTCTCTCTGTCCCCCCCTCTCTCTCTCTCTCTCTCTCTCTCTCTCTCTCTCTGTCTCTCTCTGTCTCTCTCTCTGTCTCTCTCTCTGTCTCTCTCTCTGTCTGTCTCTCTCTCTGTCTCTCTCTCTCTCTGTCTCTCTGTCTCTCTGTCTCTCTCTCTGTCTGTCTCTCTCTCTGTCTCTCTCTCTCTCTGTCTCTCTCTCTCTCTGTCTCTCTCTCTGTCTCTCTCTGTCTCTCTCTCTGTCTCTCTCTCTGTCTGTCTCTCTCTCTGTCTCTCTCTCTCTCTGTCTCTCTCTCTCTCTGTCTCTCTCTCTGTCTCTCTCTGTCTCTCTCTCTGTCTCTCTCTCTCTCTGTCTCTCTCTCTCTCTGTCTCTCTCTCTCTCTCTCTCTCTCTCTCTCTCTCTGTCTCTCTCTCTCTCTGTCTCTCTCTCTCTCTCTCTCTGTCTCTCTCTCTGTCTCTCTCTGTCTCTCTCTCTGTCTCTCTCTCTCTCTGTCTCTCTCTCTCTGTCTCTCTCTCTCTCTCTCTCTCTCTCTCTGTCTCTCTCTCTGTCTCTCTCTCTGTCTCTCTCTCTCTCTCTCTCTCTCTCTCTGTCTCTCTCTCTGTCTCTCTCTCTCTCTCTCTCTCTCTCTCTCTCTGTCTCTCTCGCTCTCTCTCTGTCTCTCTCTCTCTCTGTCTCTCTCTCTCTCTCTCTGTCTCTCTGTCCCCCTCTCTCTCTCTCTCTCTGTCTCTCTCTCTGTCTCTCTCTCTGTCTCTCTCTGTCTCTCTCTCTGTCTCTCTCTCTCTCTGTCTCTCTCTCTCTGTCTCTCTCTCTCTCTCTCTCTCTCTGTCTCTCTCTCTGTCTCTCTCTCTGTCTCTCTCTCTCTCTCTCTCTCTCTCTCTCTCTCTCTGTCTCTCTCTCTCTCTCTCTCTCTCTCTCTCTCTCTCTCTCTCTCTCTCTCTCTCTCTCTCTCTCTCTCTCTCTGTCTCTCTGTTTCATATCTTCTTCCCATCAGGCCTCTCCTGTGCTCTCCAACCATGAGAGGCAAGCCTCAGCATCACACAGGGACTCACCGAACAACAGGGTTTGTAATTCCTTATGTCTTCCCATTTTTTGTTTGTTGTATTAGAATAAGATATATATTCTGTGTAGAATGTGGATCTATGTACCATAGCATTTGATGTTAGAATATAGAACAGCTGTGCAACTCTATGTTTTGTTCACTAGAAACAAAGAGTTGGCTAGAGGGCACATCAATGCTAAAACAGGTGCATATTCTATCCAGCTCTTTGTACTTAGACGCGTTGCTGGTAGTCGTGCGATTGTTGTGTCACTTCTAGGCTGTGTTGTTGATTCCCATGTGTTTTCCTCGTAGAGACAGAACTATACCTTTATAAGTCTGTACTCTGTACTCTGTATGTGGTGTGTATTCCCTGTGTGGCCCTGTATATAGATGCCAGAGAGTCACAGTGGTCTGTTCCTTAGTCTCTCCCCCGCCAACCCCTTCACCCCTACTCCCTTTAAGGTTTGTACACCTGTGTGTGAGACTGTGTGTGCCCCCCCCCCCCTAACCATAACCCTTAAAAACAGACATACCCTGTATTCATATACTTATACAGCCTCTCACTACCACTAATACAGACCTGTCTACATGTGTATATCTATATGGGGTGTGTTTGTTTTGAACACACCCTGTTTTCCTGTGTTTGTCCCCGCGTCTTCAGCCGACAGCCAATAGGACGGTCAGGAGAAGCCCCACAGCTGTCTCTGCACCAATCACACGGAGAGACACGGAAGACGACGGCTGGAGTGGGTTACACATACGAGCGCGCACGCACGCACACACACGCCGCACACACACACACACACACACACACACACACACACACACACACACACACACACACACACACACACACACACACACACACACACACACACACCACACACACATCACACACATCACTATAGGCCTGCCAGAATAACCACTAGTCCCCTAGACACTGACAGGAGGGGATTGAACCAGAATAACCACTAGTCCCCTAGACACTGACAGGACGGGATGGAACCAGAATAACCACTAGTCCCCTAGACACTGACAGGAGGGGATTGAACCAGAATAACCACTAGTCTCCTAGACACTGACAGGAGGGGATTAAACCAGAATAACCACTAGTCCCCTAGACACTGACAGGAGGGGATTGAACCAGAATAACCACTAGTCTCCTAGACACTGACAGGAGGGGATTGAACCAGAATAACCACTAGTCCCCTAGACACTGACAGGAGGGGATTAAACCAGAATAACCACTAGTCCCCTAGACACTGACAGGAGGGGATTAAACCAGAATAACCACTAGTCCCCTAGACACTGACAGGAGGGGATTGAACCAGAATAACCACTAGTCTCCTAGACACTGACAGGAGGGGATTGAACCAGAATAACCACTAGTCCCCTAGACACTGACAGGAGGGGATTAAACCAGAATAACCACTAGTCTCCTAGAAACTGACAGGAGGGGATTGAACCAGAATAACCACTAGTCTCCTAGACACTGACAGGAGGGGATTGAACCAGAATAACCACTAGTCTCCTAAACACTGACAGGAGGGGATTGAACCAGAATAACCACTAGTCTCCTAGACACTGACAGGAGGGGATTGAACCAGAATAACCACTAGTCCCCTAGACACTGACAGGAGGGGATTGAACCAGAATAACCACTAGTCCCCTAGACACTGACAGGAGGGGATTGAACCAGAATAACCACTAGTCCCCTAGACACTGACAGGAGGGGATTGAACCAGAATAACCACTAGTCTCCTAGACACTGACAGGAGGGGATTGAACCAGAATAACCACTAGTCCCCTAGACACTGACAGGAGGGGATTGAACCAGAATAACCACTAGTCTCCTAGAAACTGACAGGAGGGGATTGAACCAGAATAACCACTAGTCTCCTAGAAACTGACAGGAGGGGATTGAACCAGAATAACCACTAGTCTCCTAGAAACTGACAGGAGGGGATTGAACCAGAATAACCACTAGTCTCCTAGAAACTGACAGGAGGGGATTGAACCAGATTAACCGCTGGTCTCCTAGACACTGACAGGAGGGGATTGAACCAGAATAACCACTAGTCCCCTAGACACTGACAGGAGGGGATTAAACCAGAATAACCACTAGTCTCCTAGACACTGACAGGAGGGGATTGAACCAGAATAACCACTAGTCTCCTAGAAACTGACAGGAGGGGATTGAACCAGAATAACCACTAGTCTCCTAGAAACTGACAGGAGGGGATTGAACCAGAATAACCACTAGTCTCCTAGAAACTGACAGGAGGGGATTAAACCAGAATAACCACTAGTCTCCTAGAAACTGACAGGAGGGGATTGAACCAGAATAACCACTAGTCTCCTAGAAACTGACAGGAGGGGATTGAACCAGAATAACCACTAGTCTCCTAGAAACTGACAGGAGGGGATTGAACCAGATTAACCGCTGGTCTCCTAGACACTGACAGGAGGGGATTGAACCAGAATAACCACTAGTCTCCTAGAAACTGACAGGAGGGGATTGAACCAGAATAACCACTAGTCTCCTAGAAACTGACAGGAGGGGATTGAACCAGATTAACCGCTGGTCTCCTAGACACTGACAGGAGGGGATTGAACCAGAATAACCACTAGTCCCCTAGACACTGACAGGAGGGGATTAAACCAGAATAACCACTAGTCTCCTAGACACTGACAGGAGGGGATTGAACCAGAATAACCACTAGTCTCCTAGAAACTGACAGGAGGGGATTGAACCAGAATAACCACTAGTCTCCTAGAAACTGACAGGAGGGGATTGAACCAGAATAACCACTAGTCTCCTAGAAACTGACAGGAGGGGATTAAACCAGAATAACCACTAGTCTCCTAGAAACTGACAGGAGGGGATTGAACCAGAATAACCACTAGTCTCCTAGAAACTGACAGGAGGGGATTGAACCAGAATAACCACTAGTCTCCTAGAAACTGACAGGAGGGGATTGAACCAGATTAACCGCTGGTCTCCTAGACACTGACAGGAGGGGATTGAACCAGAATAACCACTAGTCTCCTAGACACTGAACCAGAATAAGCAATATGACGTTGATTCTGAAGGTGAACACGGCCTTCATTTCCTACTTCAATCCTTTTGTGTTTCATTCTCTCTCTCTTTCTCTATATCTCTACTGCTTCCTCTCTGTCGTCGTCCCCGTCCCCGTCCCCCCCCACACAGAGAAGATGATGTCCAGGTATGGAGGTCTTCCAGGTGAGCTCCATATGATAGAACTGGAGAAGAGTCCCCGTGGAGTCACTAGCACCGAGGCCCCGGGACAGGGTCTGGTTCCTGGTCTGGGTCTCAGCCTGACCGAGGACAGGGATGGTTCCAGAGCCCACCTCGGCGTCTACGTGGCCGGGGTCGACCCCCAGGGGGCGGCGGGGCGAGACGGTCGGATACGCGTGGGAGATGAGCTACTGGAGGTGAGTCAGTGTGTGTGAGAGAGATTAGAGAAAGAGACACCACACTGCAGGTGGCAGTATGCCCCTCTTTCAGTTTGTTTTAATGACTCGTAGAAGTTTCAATGCAGACAGCCGTGAATGGAGCTGCCCATGCTGTCACAGAATACAGGATGGCACAGATACAAAGAAGGACCCTCTATGACAACTCTATGATGGCCAGATACAAAGAAGGACCCTCTATGACAACTCTATGATGGCCAGATACAAAGAAGGATCCTCCATCCACCTCTATGATAGCCAGATACAAAGAAGGACCCTCTATCCCACCTCTATGATAGCCAGATACAAAGAAGGACCCTCTATCCACCTCTATGATAGCCAGATACAAAGAAGGACCCTCTATCCACCTCTATGATAGCCAGATACAAAGAAGGACCCTCTATCCATATCTATGATGGCCAGATACAAAGAAGGACCCTCTATCCACCTCTATGATTAAATCCCACCAACCCCCCCCATATATTTAGGATGTTTATAATAGCAATAAGGCACCTCGGGGGTTTGTGGTATTTGGCCAATCTACCACGGCTAAGGGCTGAGTCCAGGCACTCCACGTTGTGTCGATCATGTATGGTCATAGTCACCAGATCGCTACAGCCATTCCTCAACACTGTTGTAGAGGACCACAGCCCCTAACATACAGTACCGTCAGATATAGTAGTAATGTGTAGTATTATATATGATGTCCTGGTTGTAGATCAACGGTCAGATCCTGTATGGTCATAGTCACCAGATCGC